>NC_083227.1:16478258-16750758 GCF_032191835.1 Heteronotia binoei | reverse complement strand
ACCTCCCGGAACCGACGGTCGGCCTCGCGGGGGCCGTTTCCCCCCTTCCGGTTGCCGTCGGTAGACCAGGCCGCCCCCCCCCCTCCACATCTCGGGCTGGATCCCGTTTCGGGAGCGGCGGCGGGGCGAAGCCGCGAGCGAGGCCGACTTCCCGGTAACGACGGGCGGTTTCGCCAGGGACGTTTCTCCCCTTTCGGTCCTCCGGCGGTAGACCAGCCCTCCGCGCCGGACGTTGCCCGAGAGCGGAAATCGTTTGCTCCGTTTCCACGGAGCGAGGGAGATCCGCAGAGAGTCGATCGCTCACGCGACCTCTTCACCTTCAGCGGTCCGCGGGGGATGCGATCGGGGGGTGGGGTGGGGGTGGGGGTGTGTGTCTTGTTTTGTTTTCTTCTTAACGTTTCCCGATCTTGGGACGCAGTGGTGTCTGGATTAGCGGCTTAGGCTACAGTGCGTGAGAGTGCGCGCGCGGGCGTTTGCATACCCCTCCCCCCGCACACGCAAACGCACGTTGGCCTCGGCGTGACGCGGCGTCGGGCGGGAACGTGCGGCCTTCGTGTCCGCTTCGCATGCACCTTTCGTCTAAATGCTAACGACCTCTCCGTAAAATTGACGGAGAGTAGTCTTCGAACGGTCCGATTGGAATCTCTCAGTCGATCCGAGAGGAACCTGAAAAATGGTTCGATCGGGAAAGCGGATTTCGCGTTGCGACATTGAGGAAGCCAGACGCGCGGACGTGCGCGTGTGGTCTTCCTAACCGGCCTTCCTGTTTCGATCGTGATCGCGCGTGCGTCGCGCACAGTCAGCCAGGAGGCACGCGTCGTACACGTTTGCAGTCCACGTTCGTTAGAGTCACGTCGGCGTGGCCGAAGAGCAACGCGGGCAGCATTGTGCCGTGTACGTGCCCTTTTACATCTCTTTCTACGCGGACTGGCTCTCTGTAGCGAAAACGGCGCAATTCCCCCACGCCTGGGCCGCAGCCTAAGGCATAGTGGGAAAGGGAAACGACGACGTCGTTTCGACCCACAGGCCGCGCCCTTCGTTCACGAACGTCCCTCGTAGCTCATTGGCATGTATTAGCTCTAGAATTACCACAGTTATCCAAGGAAACGGTGGGAGCGACCAAAGGAACCATAACTGATTTAATGAGCCATTCGCAGTTTCACTGTCACGCCCGTGTGTACTTAGACATGCATGGCTTAATCTTTGAGACAAGCATATGCTACTGGCAGGATCAACCAGGTAGAAACGGTCGTCGCCGGAGCGAGGCTTGCGGCGGGGGGGGCCCCTCCCCGCGGAGGGGGACGCCCCCCCGGCGGCCGGGCCTCCGACTCCCCACGCGGGGAGGGGAGCGGCCGCGCCCTGGGAGCGGGAGGAGGAGGAAAGGCCGGGAGAAGGGGAAGCGGAGGGCGCCAGGGGAACCCTGGCCGGCCCCGGGCGGGGCCGAGCGCGGCACGGGGAAGGGGAGGGCGGGAAGGCAGGAGAAGGCCGGGTTCGGGAGGCGGCAGCCCGAAGCGCCAGAGAAGGGTGCCTTCCGCCGGGAGGCAGGTGGACGGCCGGGGCTCCCGGGGCCGGGAGGACCCCCGCGTCACCACCCCTCCGCGACGCTGATTCGCGCGCCCCTGGGAACGGACGACGGTCTTCAACTGCATCAGAGAACTCACACAGGGGAGAAACCTTTTGAATGTGGAAAGAGATTCAGTCAGAGAGGCGGTCTTCAAAAGCATCAAAGAACCTACATAAGAGAGAAAACTTCTGAATTCTCATAGTGTAGAAAGAATTTCAGTTGAGAGGGGGAGTCTTTAGAAGCATCAGATAACCTACACAGGGGAGAAACCTTTTGAATTACCAGAGTCTGGAAAGAGATTCAGTAGGAGTGACAATCTTAAACTGCATCAAAAACTCAGACAGGACAAAAGGTTTTTGAATGTTCAGTGTGCATAAAGAGAGTCAGTAAGAGGAGGAAGATTCAAGGCATCAAGGGAAAAACCTTTTGAATGCTCAAGAGTGTGGAAAAAGATTCAGTTGCATCAGAGAATTCACACAGGGGAGGAACGTTTAGAATGCTTAGAAGTCTTAAAAGATATTCTGTTTGAGCTACCATCTTCAACAGGACCAAAGTACCGATATGGAAGGAACATTTTCAGTGCTCACAGTGTGGGAAAAAGTGAGTAACAGTCTTCAATGTCTTGAGAGAAGTCAAGAAGAAGAAGAAGAAGAAGAAGAAGAAGAAGAAGAAGAAGAAGAAGAAGAAGAAGAAGAAGAAGAAGAAGAAGAA
This sequence comes from Heteronotia binoei, assembly GCF_032191835.1. Classification (NCBI taxonomy): domain Eukaryota; kingdom Metazoa; phylum Chordata; class Lepidosauria; order Squamata; family Gekkonidae; genus Heteronotia; species Heteronotia binoei. The sequence goes on along the minus strand of NC_083227.1, from coordinate 16,748,483 downwards.
GAAGAAGAAGAAGAAGAAGAAGAAGAAGAAGAAGAAGAAGAAGAAGAAGATGATGATATTGGATTTATATCCCGCCCTCCACTCCGAAGAGTCTCAGAGCGGCTCACAATCTCCTTTACCTTCCTCCCCCACAACAAACACCCTGTGAGGTGGGTGGGGCTGGAGAGGGCTCTCACATCAGCTGCCCTTTCAAGGACAACCTCTGTGATAACTATGGCTGACCCAAGGCCATTCCAGCAGGTGCAAATGGAGGAGTGGGGAATCAAACCCGGTTCTCCCAGATAAGAGTCCACACACTTAACCACTACACCAAACTTCTGTTTGAGGGGGGGGGGGACTTTTTGTATGCCCACAGTGTTGGAGTTTCACACATCTTGGAAATTTTCTACAGTATCTTAATCCCCAGGAGAAAGAAGGTAACTGCTTATCTCATAAGAAGAGCTATTTTCTTATTTCGCAGCTAAAAGAGAACCACAGGTTATTAAAAAAAATGAAATGATATAAACTCTTGTAGAAAGCTTGAGGTCTATACAGATATTTTACCCTAACCAGGAAGCAATGTGAAAAATACTTGGCCTGTGGACAGACTTTTAGCAATATTTGAAGCCCTCGGATAGATCTCACAGGGAAGAAAGTAGGGATGGGGGTTGCTGGTTGAAGGAGATTTAAGATCGACTCATCTCTCCTTTAGCCTGGAGGAGTCTACACAAGGGAGGAACCTCATAAATGCTCCGTGTGTGACAAGAGCTTGAACAAAACTTAAGCCAGAACAGTAAACTGTAGCACCTTGCAATACACAATTTCAGCCAATTATTCAAACATAACTCTACTACCACGATTTAAAGCAATGGTTATGTATTACAAGAACAATAAATAAATCTATATTGTTATATACAGTGTCGAGTGTCTTTCATGTCAAAACAGAATGTACTACAATTATAGACTTCCCCAAAAAAGTTTCTCAGTCCCAAACTTTTTTTGAAAATTCCATATGAGTTTCTTCTCTTCTGTTACTGTCAGAAAAGCCACAGTAGTCTTCTCTTCTGTGATTATAAAGAAAGCCAGATAAGCTTCTTCAGCTCACAGCTTCATTTGCCCCCAACCAGGTAAAAAGGTCTGCCGTGAAAACATTGTGAAAGCAGCATCACCCCAGAGTTGGAAACGACTGGTGCTTGCACAGGGGACCGCTTTGAAGCCCAAAGCATTCTGGCAATAGGATTATTTTGGGTTGGAAAATCGCCCCCCTTCCCCACAACATCCAGCATTGTGGAATGAACCAGTATCCATAGAGTTGGCAGGTGAACCTCATGGGGCACAAATTCCCCAATCGCCCTCCCCATCCACCTCCAGATTCTCCCAGAATCAGGAAGGAGAAGTAAGATTCACTCCTCCTGCTTTGACTTCTCCCCCCACCCCAATTCTTTTAACCAGAAAAGACCTGGAGTAAGCCTATGGACAAGGTTTCCTCCCCACCTCTGACTCCTCATGATTTCCCTTGAATTCATCCTTGGAGAGTTTGTCTTTTTGCAGCAGGCTGAGAAATTCCGTCTCACTACTTGAATTTCGAAAGATCTCTGCACTAGTGTTGCTAACAGATGTGAAAGTGGGGAGTGGAGGGAAATCCTGCCTCTTTTCTAGAAGAGTAGTGTGTGAAAATGGGCATATGAAGAGATAATATCCCATAATACATCTGTTAAAAGAAGAGAACACTTTTCCCCCTCCAGGTAGTTGGCAACCCAAAATTAAGTGCTTATTAATCCGTGAAAACTAAACTCCACTAAGGAAGGGTCATAGCTCCTTAAAGAGATTATTATTTGTATCAGGTAGATCCGACTGTGTTTTCTGTGGTTTGTGGAGGTGTTATGAGTTGGTCTTCATTAAATGTGTCAAAGGTTAGTGTGGCCTGTCTTTTTTCAATAGTGTATTAAGTTCTGAATAAATCCTCTTGCAGACTCATGAGACTCAAACCTGGGGCCATGCCTGATCCCCGTGAATGAACCCAACCCAGTGCCCCATTCAAAATTGTGGGACTCTGAAGTTCAAGAGCCACAGTGTTGGGTTATTATTATGAAGAAGACGACATTGGATTTATATTCTGCCCTCCACTCAGAGTCTCAGAGAAACTCACAATCTCCTTTATCTTCCTCCCCCACAACAGACACCCTGTGAGCTGGGTGGGGCTGAGAGGACTCTCACAGCAGCTGTCCTTTCAAGGACAACCTCTGCCAGAGCTATGGTTGACCCAAGGCCATTCCAGCAGGTGCAAGTGGAGGAGTGGGGAATCAAAGCTGGTACTCCCAGATAAGAGTCCACACACTTAACCACTATACCAAACTGGCTCTCTTACGACTTGGTAGATCGGGGTTCAAATCGACAGTAGGCTTGGAAGGTGTTTGGATGCCCTTTAGCCTGTCGCATTTTCAGACTAAAAGGCTTGCAAGGATTAAATTTTCTTTTTGGGGGGGGAGGGCTTCTTCAAAGAGACATGTTGATACATACAGAAATCTTGGGGCTTCTGTATTAATTTCCAGCAAGGACTTATGGGATGCATCCCACTTCCCCCTCTCCCAGTACTTCCATATTCTCTCTCTCGGCTTGACTTCGCGAACAAAGATTTAAGAAGGGTGCAGTAGTCCACGTCTGCTGCAGGCTCGCTGGTGGCTGACAAGACCAATGCGGGACAGGCAGATCCGGCCACAGTGGCTGCAGGGAAAAGTCTGATTTGGGGTTGGTGCTGTAGCAGTGCGATTCTTCTTCAATCTCCTTTTGTTCTCAAGACCAGCTATACGTGCGTTCTCAAAGGAAGAGACAGCCTAGTGGATGGTATGCCTCCATGCTTTGCGATCTGAGGCTAGGTCAGACCACTGGTGATGGTTGATGCGACAGGTGCCAAGGGATTTCTTCAAGGAGTCCTTGTACCTCTTCTTTGGTGCCCCTCTATTTCGATGGCCGGTGGAAAGTTCGCCATACAGAGCAATCTTGGGAAGGCGGTGGTTTTCCATCCTGGAGATATGCCCTGCCCAGCGCAGCTGCGTCTTCAACAGCAGTGCCTCGATGCTTGTAACCTCCGCCCTCTTGAGTACTTCAGTGTTGGTCACAAAGTCACTCCAGTGGATGTTGAGGATGGTGCGAAGGCAGCGCTGATGAAAGCGCTCAAAGAGTTGCAGGTGATGACGGTATAAAACCCACGATTCGGAGCCGTAGATGAGGGTTGTCATCACAACCGCTTTGTAAACATTGATCTTTGTGCCTTTTTTCAGATGCTTGCTGCTCCACACTCTTTTGTGCAGTCGGCCAAATGCACGGTTTGCCTTTGCCAGCCTGTTGTCAATCTCCTTGTCGATCTTGGCATCTGAGGAGATGATGCGCCCCAGGTAGCTGAACTGCTGGACTGACTTCAGAACTGATTCACCCACAGTGATGCAGGGAGGATGATAATCTTCCTGGGGTGCAGGCTGGTGGAGAACTTCTGTCTTCTTCAGACTAACTTCTAGGCCGAATAGCTTGGCAGCCTCTACAAAGCAGGACGTCATATGCTGCAGAGCTGATACCGAGTGGGAGACAAGTGCAGCATCATCACCAAACAGTAGCTCTCGGATAAGTTTTTCCATTGTCTTGGAGTGAGCCTTTAGTCGCCTGAGGTTGAACAGGCTGCCATCGGTGCGATAGCGGATGTAGACACCATCATCATCATCTAGATCTACTGTGGCTCTTTGAAGCATCATGCTAAAGAAGATCGTAAAGAGAGTTGGCGAGAGAACGCAGCCTTGCTTTACACCTGTGCCTATTGGGAAGGGCTCCGAGAGGTCGTTGCAGTGTCTGACTTGGCCTCGCTGGTCTTCATGTAGCTGGATGATCATGCTGAGGAACCTTGGGGGACATCCTAAACGTTCCAAGATTTGCCACAGGCCTTTCCTGCTAACGGTATCGAAAGCTTTGGTAAGGTCGACAAAAGTCACATATAGACCCTGGTTCTGTTCCCTGCATTTCTCTTGGAGCTGCCTGAGAACAAATACCATGTCGGTAGTGCTCCTGTTAGCTCTGAAGCCGCACTGGCTCTCTGGGAGGAGTTCTTCTACAATGGTGGGCACCAGTCTGTTCAGGAGTATTCTGGCAAGGATTTTGCCTGCGATGGAGAGCAGGGTTATCCCCCGGTAGTTGGAGCAGTCTGACTTTTCCCCTTTGTTCTTATGTAGAGTGATGATGATTGCATCGCGAAAGTCCTGTGGTAGTTTGCCTTGTTCCCAGCAGGTGACAAGTACTTTGTGAAGTGTGCTATGTAGTACTGTGTCCCCATGCTTCCAGATCTCTGGTGGGATTCCATCAACTCCCGCTGCCTTGCCACTTTTCAGTTGCTTGATGGCTTTAACAGTCTCTTCTAGGGTGGGGATCTCATCCAACTCTGTTTTCACTGGTTGAAGTGGGGTGAGGTGGATTGCTGAATCTTGAACTACGCGGTTGGCACTGAAGAGAACCTGAAAATACTCAGACCACCGGTTCAGTATGGATGCCTTGTCTGTGAGGAGCACTTGGCCGTCTGCACTACGCAAGGGACTCTGAGCCTGATATGATGGGCCATATACTGCCTTCAGGGCTTAGTAGAACCCTCTTAAATCACCAGTGTCTGCACACAGCTGGGTTCTCTCTGCAAGCTTGGTCCACCACTCATTCTGAATGTCTCGAAGCTTGCGCCGGAGGTTGCTACATGCAGCGTGAAAGATTGCTTTTTTCCCGGGACAGGAGGGCTGAGCAAGCCTCTCCTTTCACGTTGTAGTGAACGCCGTGTGGTCACTGTCCGGCTATGCCTGGCAGATGGTCACTGCAATGGCCTCTCCTGCATTACTGCATCCGTGGCAACACCTTCCCGCTGGTCCCCCCCGTTTCTCTCAGAGTTTGCCATGTCATGGTGCGACCGAATGTCCGGCGGTATAACCGGATGGGCAGGCTGGGCTCACCAACCTCGCCAGCCAAGAGAAGGAAAACTCTAACATCAAACCCGGGCAGATAGAGCTCGTTAATGTAACACCTACCACCTGGAGGACTCGCTGTCGGCGTCCCGGCTTACTGGGCGATAGCAGATGACCCCAAGGTGAAAGGGTGGAGCCAGTACTGCGCACACTGTGCTTCACCTAAAAATTCCTCTGCGCAGGCCTGAAGGGCATATCCACATCCACAACCCACAACACACCAAGTCCTGCAGCGATGGGCAAGGGGCGAAACGGCAGGTGGAAGATGCCACTGGAAGCCGCAGTCCCGATCCTGCATGTAGGCGGTTCAGGGTATTGGTCGCCTGATGCTGACTTCCATATTACCCTTTCTTGAAAAACCCCAGAGCACCTCCTCTTTTCATGCTTCCTTCTTCCCACCCCGCAGCCAACTCATATTTTTTCTGCCCTTCTGCCTTTAGTTTCCCTCTCTGCCTAGGAAAACTGGCCAAGTTCTGTAATGCCAACCAGTGGGACATGCCAACCTCAGTGGTAGGGAGCCTTATATGTCCCTCTCCCCCACTATTTCCTCTTTCCTTGCCCCATTCTCTATTTAAAAGTCATTTACTGCCCTACCTTTTATCTGCTCTCATCTTCAGCAATATTATTTATTTATTTATTCATTCCCTGGCTTTCTTCACGGCAGGGACCAACAGAACTTGAAACATTCGCCTTCTGCCGCTTGTTCTCCTAGCAAAACCCCTTTGGAGTAGGTTACCCTGAGAGTGACTGACCCCAAATCACCCAGTGAGTTTCCACGGGGAGATGGGGATTCAAACCTAGCAATGGCTAGCAGCCATGGTGACTGAGGGGAAAAACAGGTTACTCACCTGTAATTGATGATCTTCGAGTGGTCATCTGTGCAGTCACACACATGGGTTTTCCCGTCAGGACGAACCCTACCTCGGAGATTTTAAAAGCTAGCCTAGGCGTTATTTTTGGCGCGCGCTCCCTTCCGTCCTGGGGAGCAGGCATCCACTGCGCATGCCTGGAACGGGAGGGAGGCGCCCCACCCAGCCAGTTTCTTTCCCCGCCGCTGACATAGTAGATGAGCGGTTGTAGAGGACCAGTAGCCAGCAGCGGGGATGGTTGGGTGGGCGTGTGTGACTGCACAGATGACCACTCGAAGATCATCAATTACAGGTGAGTAACCTGTTTATCTTCTTCGTGGTCTCTGTGCAGTCCCACACATGGGTGACTGATAAGCTGAACTGCACGGCGGTGGGTGCTGGCACTAGAGTAGGAGAAAAAAATTAATGCAATGTTAATGCAAATCAGTCAAACAAGTGTTGGACTCCAAGGTAAGTTGGTACTTACCGGGCCCAGGTCGTATCTTCAGTCGAAGATAGAACGAAGTACTGCCTGTCCAAAGGAAGCATCTTGCCTAGCACGAACGTCCAGAGCGTAGTGCATAGCAAAGGTCGAGGTGGAAGACCAGGCGGCGGCAGCACAGACGTCTTCCATGGAGACCCCTCTGGCAAAGGCAGATGATGTTGACAAAGCTCTTGTGGAGTGAGCTCGTAATGCAGTTGGAACCGGCTGCTTTGCGAGTTTGTAACACAGCGTTATAGCAGCAACCAACCATTTCGAAAGTCTCTGCGTAGATATCTTCTGTCCCTTATTGTGGCGTCCATAGGCCACAAAAAGTCTGGAGTCCTTTCTGAATGGTGCTGTCCTATCTATGTAATAAGCGAGTGCCCTTCTAACATCTAGGCAGTGTAGGGCTTCTTGGCCCTTATCTGTAGGACGTTGGAAGAAAGCAGGTAAAGGTGATCCTGTGCAAGTGAAACGTGGAGACTACCTTAGGTAAGAAGGTAGGATCTGGTCGTAGCACTACCCTATCATGATGAAAAATGGTGTAAGGTGTGTCTGCTCTAAACGCACAAATATCACTGGCTCTTTTAGCGGAGGTGAGTGCGACTAGCAGCGCCGTTTTCCACGAGAGAAGATGCAGCGGTATTGAAACCATGGGTTCGAAGGGTGGTTTCATTAGTTGACTCAATACTAACGATAAACTCCAGCTGGGGTACAGTTGTCGTGATGGTGGATGCAAGTGTAAGATTCCTTTCAAGAAGGATTTTGCAGCGGGGTGTGAAAACACAGATCGGCCCTGTATGTGAGGGTGAAAAGCTGAGATCGCTGCCAAGTGCACCTTTAAAGACGAATAAGTTAGCCCCTTTTCCGATAATGACAATGTATAGGCCAAGATTTGAGGCATAGAAGCAGATAGAGGTTTGAAGTTATGCTTGGTTGCGTAGATGGAAAATCTTTTCCATTTCATGGAATATGATTTTCTCGTTGATGGTTTTCGCGCATTTAATAGGACATTTCTCACTCCCTCAGGGAATTCTGAGAAAGTATCCTCCAAGCCGTCAAGCGAAGTCTGTCCGGGTCGTGATGAAGAACCTTGCCGTTCTGTTGTGAGAGGAGGTTCTTGGCCCGGGGGAAGTGATGGTAAGTATTGTCCGATAGGAAAAGGAGCGTTGTGAACCATGGTTGGCGCGGCCATCACGGTGTGATTAGAATGCAATTTGTATTGTCCAGTTGAATTTTCTGTATTGATCGTGTTATCAGTGGAAAAGGTGGGAAGAGAAAATGCAGCGGACCTGTCCATTTCTGGAGGAAGGCATCCCCTGCAGATTGTGGTGAGGGCGGACCTCTCATAAAAAAGAGAGCACATTGTGCATTGTCTGGTGCAGCAAACACATCTATTAACGGTGTTCCGAATTTCTGGAATACTGGTAGAAGGTACGGCCTGTGGAGTGACCACTCGTGGTCGTTGACGAGATACCTGCTTAGTGTGTCTGCTTGTGTGTTCTGGGCACCGGGGAGATGTACTGCGGTGAGATGGATCTGATGTGCGATACTCCAGTGCCAGAGATGCATTGCTCTCTTGCAAAGGCGGGTAGATGCAGTCCCTCCTTGCCTGTTTATATAAAATACCGTCGCCACGTTGTCTGACGCTATTTGAACGTGGCGGCCGTGAAGAGATGGCAGGAATGATTTGAGGGCTCTGTGTACGGCTAGGAGCTCCAGGCAATTGATGTGGAGCGACTGTTCGTATGCTGTCCATTGCCCCTGGACTGAGAGGGTGTTCAGATGGGCTCCCCAGCCCCACCTTGATGCATCTGTTGTGACTAAAGCTGATGGACTTGGCCTTAAGAATGGCATGCCCATTAGGAGATGATCTCGTACTGTCCACCATTCCAGAGAGGGAAGGATGTTGTTTGGGACGGTTAGGAGGGTTTGTTGAGATTGGTGTTGGGGACGAAATGCACGGACAAACCAGATTTGTAGGGGTCTCATACGGAGTCTTGCATGTGTTAAGACCGCCGTTGTCGCTGCCATGAGTCCTAACATGCGTTGAATGATGAAAGCTGTTTGTCTGGGCTGTTGCATTATTTCTGTGGCTAGGGTATGAATAGAGGCTATCCTGTCTGTTGGGAGGTAAGCCTTGTGGTCCGTGGTGCAGAGGCGAGCCCCTATGAACTGAATGTCTTGAGAGGGGATTAGATTCGATTTTTGCTGGTTGACTTGGAGACCCAGGTCGGCTAAGAGTGTAAGGGTTATAGCAATGTCTTTTTCCAGTTGTGACTTTGAAGCTCCTACAAGGAGCCAATCGTCTATGTATGGGTAAGTTGCAATTCCGCGCTGTCTGAGGGATGCAGCAACCACAGCCATACACTTTGTAAAAGTCCTGGGTGCTGTGGAGAGTCCGAACGGAAGCGCTCGAAACTGATAATGGCTGTTTCCCACGGCAAATCTCAGGAACTTTCTGTGGCATTGATGAATTGTTAGGTGGAAATAGGCATCCTGTAAATCTACCAGCGCCATCCAAGCATTCTGAGGGATTAGGGGCAGAATGGATTGAAGGGTAACCATCCTGAATTTTTTGTGGTGGATGAATTTGTTGAGAGCCCTGAGGTCCAAAATCGGGCGCTGACCTCCATCCCTTTTGGGAACTAGAAAATACCGGGAATAGAAGCCCGTCCGATGGTACTGATCTGGGACAGGTTCTATGGCCGCCTTGGCCATTAAGGTGATGAGCTCTTCTTGGAGGGTAGGGGATGGAGGGGTTGCAACAAAGTGATGTTTCGCAGGGGGTGAATGAAACTCTGTTAAGTAGCCTCTTAAGATGATATTCAGGACCCATTTGTCTGTGGTGATTAACTTCCAGCTTTCGTAGAACGGTAGGAGTCTGGAAGTGTGGTGAAGTATTAGAGATGGAAAGTCAAAGAGACTGCTTGGATGAAGTTGCAGTCTTCTTAGGTGGTTGTGGTCTTTGCTGCCTTTGGTTGAAAGGCTGCTTAGGTGGAGGAGCCTTACGCTTCCAGTATTCAGATTGTCGAGGAGACCTGGAGCGTTTGAATGGCATTGGCTTCCATGGTCTGGATTTGTAGCCCTGCTGCTGTTGTTGAATCACACCAAGTCTTTTTGCCCGTTTGCGGCTGTCGTCGACTGTGGTGAGTATGTCGTCTGTCGTGGCATTAAAAAGGCCTTGGCCATCAAAAGGGAGATCCTCGATTTTGAATTTAATATCGGGTTGTAGGGAGGAGGAGCGAAGCCAGGCGTGTCTTCTCAAGGCAATTGAGGCAGCCATCGCCTTGGAGGTGCATCCCACTGAGTGACGAATGGTATTTATTTGCTGTTTGGAGACTCTATTGAGCTCTTGTAGTAATGTGCATGCCTGCTTTTGAGAAGGTTCTGGCAGGGCAGAGACAAGTGTGCTTAACTGGGAGGATAGATTGTGGGAGTAAGCAGCAAAGTATGCCAAGTAATTATTGATTTTGGCGTTTGCTGTAGAGATGGAATACATCTTCCTTCCCAGAGTGTCTAATTTCCTGCCCTCCTTCTCTGGGGGTACGGGATGACGAGTCTGCTTCGATTTGGAGGAAGAGTGAACTATCATTGAATTCGGAGCCGGGTGACTGAATAGAAACTTTGACTCCGTAGCTTGAATTTTGTATAGGGATTCGATTCGTTTTGAAGTGGGGGGGATGGATGCCGGCTTGTCCCAGGCTTCTTTAATGGCATCTAGGTGTACTGGAAGCATCGGCAGAAAGGAACCAGCGGGTAGGTCTGAATGGACCAAATCGTGAACTACATCCGTGACTTTGGGCGCGTCTGATGTAAGCTTAACATTAAGAGCAGAAGCCATGTTTGCAACCAAGTCCAGATATGTCTTGGCTCCGTCGGATGGTGACAAATCTGCAGGCTTCGCAATATCTGAAGCTGGGGATCCAGGAGAGGACATCGATTGCATCGACTCCGATGATTGTGCTTCGGATTCGGCATCAGAGTTGTCAGGTACGGGTGCCTGTGGGTCCGGTCTAGTTGGACTCGTGGTCTTAGGCTTAGAAGTCGAAGTGGAAGGAGTCGGGGATGGCTGTTTCGTCGGGTGCTTACTCCGTTGAACGGGAGTTGCTTCCTTGGATTGGTCCCTGTGGTAATCGGCACGGTACCGAGAGTGGTGGTAACCGCAACATTGATGGGAATCCATTGATGGAGACCTCGAAGTGTAGTAGCGTCTTCTCGGGGACATGGATGGAGACCGAGATCTCGGGTGGTAGCGGTAGCGGTCCCTCCCCCTGCTAGGGGATCTTTCTGGGAAACGCGTATGATGGTACCGATGTCTCTCGATGCTTGGAGATCTGGCTGGGAACCGATGAGTATCAAAGTACCGATGAGCGTCGTGTTGTCTATATTGGATGGGATTCGACATATCACGAAACGATCTGGGGTTGATGTGTTGTTGTGTCCACTGCAGTGGGTCTCGGATCTTCTCCAGCGAAGGGTCGTGTATGGATCCTTGCAATGAAGGGGATCGGGACGGAATCGGGATAACTTCTTCCGTCTGCTGTTGTGGTGATTCCGGAGGCGGCGTGGCCGATCCTTGGGTATTGGATCCGGGTGTGGACGGATGACATTGTCTGTCGGGCTCGAGGGCTTTCTGCTGCTCCGAAGATTTGTTCGGGTCGGTAGGTTTTCTCGAGTCCTTCGGGTCGGTAGGTTTTTTCGGGTCCTTCGGGTCGGTAGTTTTTTTCGAATCCTTCGGGCCCTTCGGATCGGAGTGCTTGTGTTTCTTGGTGTGCTCCCCACTTTTCATTTTAATAGGCGTGGCCGTTTGCTCTGACGTTTTCGCGCCGTCGCCGGTTTTCGCGGCATCGCCGGGCTTATGCATGCTGGGAACAATGGCCACTGAAGCTGCCGACCTTGCGCCGTCCCCTTGGGGAGTCAGAAGGGGAGGCGACTTACTTGCGGTAGAGGATTGCGACATCTCAGGGTGAAGCACAGACTCCATAAGATGACTTCTTAGTCTAGCGGCCCTGTTTTTCCGCGCCTGTTTGCCGAATTGAAGGCAATGCGCACAGGCGTCCACTTTATGGGTTTCTCCCAGGCAAAATAAACAAAGTGAATGTCCGTCTGATGTAGGGATTTTCGCTCTACAACGCGAACACCTTTTAAAGGTTATTTTACTGTCCCTTCCTTCCATACGCCCGGGGGGGGGGGTAGGGGAAGGGAGGTCTGAGGTAAAAAGTAGGGAAATATATATATATATATATATATATATATATATATATTTGTAAAGATATAAGAAGGAAGATGGAATAATAATGCGGAATAGAAGAAGAAGACAGGGAAGAACGAAGGCTAGGTTCTGAGGTAAAAGAGGAGCGCAGCGAGGTAAGACTATCCCGGGCGACGGTTGGAAAGAAACTGGCTGGGTGGGGCGCCTCCCTCCCGTTCCAGGCATGCGCAGTGGATGCCTGCTCCCCAGGACGGAAGGGAGCGCGCGCCAAAAATAACGCCTAGGCTAGCTTTTAAAATCTCCGAGGTAGGGTTCGTCCTGACGGGAAAACCCATGTGTGGGACTGCACAGAGACCACGAAGAAGATCTTTTACATTCAGAGGTACTAACCCTCTGAATCCCAGAGCCTGGCAGCAACCTCAGAGGAAGGCCTTGGCCTATGTGCCCTGTTGTTGACCTGCCTTCAGGCCTGATCCAGCAGGCCTAATCCAGCCTCCAGAGGGATCCAGTCAGGCCCACCAGCAACTGGTCATTGTCTGCGTCCTTCTCCCTCACCTGCTTCCTTCAGCCACACTTTTTGATTTCTCCCTTGTGATGAGGTAACCAAGCAAAACAGCCTTTTGCTCTTTTCCTCTTCCAAAGGGAGGGGGTGATTGATGAGTCAGCCTGTGTGGACTTAAAGCCTGCACTATTGCCTTTAAAAAGCCAATTAAGAGCCATATTAGGTGTGAACCTAAAGCTTGCACTATTATCTTAGAAGTCAGTTTAAGAACCATATTTAGCCGTGCTTTGCACAGAGAATCATACTTGAATAAGGAGATACATTGATTAAGTTTTTATATATATTTATATTAAGATCTGCAATTGGTATTCAGATTCCTTTTTTTCTTAGCAAGATCTTTAAATAGGGGAAAGGTCAGAGCCTGAACAGACAACAGGAAGCTTAGGGGTTTTTTGTTGAGTTTCAAGCCTACTTTTGTGCTCTCCTCTTTCACCCTCAACAAGAGGTTCTTTAAGTCCTCCTCACTTTCTGCCATTAGAGCAGTGTCATCTGCATATCTGAGGTTGTTGATGTTTTTCCCGGCAATCTTAATTCCGGCTTGTGCTTCATCCAATAATAAAAGTTTATTATTATCCAGGCCAGCATTCCGCATGATGTACTCTGCATATAAATCAAATAAGCAGGGTGACAATATACATCCTTGTCGAACTCCTTTTCCTATTCTAAACCAATCAATTGTTCCATATCCCGTTCTGACAGTTGCGTCTTGACCCATATACAGGTTTCTCAGGAGACATGTGAGGTGGTCTGGTACTCCCATCTCTTTAAGGACTTGCCACAGTTTGTTGTGATCCACACAATCAAAGGCTTTAGCATAGTCAATGAAGCAGAAATAGATGTTTTTCTGATACTCCCGTGCTTTCTCCATAATCCAGCGAATGTTGGCAATTTGCTCTCTTGTTCTGAAACCCAACTTGAACTTCTGGTAGTTCCCGATCTACATACTGCTGAAGCCTAGCTTGTAGGATCTTTAACATGACCTTGCTGGCATGTGAAATGAGTGCAATGGTGCGATAGTTTGAACATTCCTTGGCATTACCCTTCTTTGGGATTGGAATATAATCTGATCTTTTCCAATCCTGTGGCCACTGTTGTGTTTTCCAAATTTGTTGACATAATGTGCGCATCACTTTAACAGCATCATCTTTTAGGACTTTGAATAGTTAAAGGTGCTACTGGCCTCCAACTCAGTTCTCACATTTGTTGACTGCTTTATTATCTGTACTAGGAGTAAGGCCTGTTGTGAAGAAAAATACAAAGGGCTGTAGAAAGAGGCTCTGGGCGAGTGCCTGCCACTCTTGCTGTCTTCCCACCTACCCAAGTGAAGGCATTGACCCCCACCACCTCAAGGGGAGCTGATCACTGCCATCTGGAAAGCAGTTGTAAATCTGAGTGATCTCCAGTGCCTCCCTAGAGGGAAATGGCATTTTACCTGTCTGAGGTCCTATCCCTTCTCAAACCCCACCCTCTCCAGGCTCCACCTCTAACCTGGAGTTGGCAACCCTATCTCCTTTCCTTTATCTGCCCCTCTGACTTCAGCTTTCCATTGCCTCCCCCCTCCCTGCAGCTTCTACAGTGGGGGAGCCAAAGCAGTTTGCATCATTCTCCTCTCCCCCCACGTGATCTGAACAACAACCCTGAGAGGCAGGTTATGCTGGAAGTCTATGCCTGGTCCAAAATCACCCAGTCAGCTTCCACAGCAAGAACCTGGGTGTGGCAGATCCCACTCTGAAGCCCTAACTTGCATGTCTTCTGTATTGCTATGTTGCCTACATATTGCTATAGTATTAACTAACTCTGAACTTTGTACATTGCTCAGAAATTGAGCACCCAGAAACTTTTGTATTCTGCCCTGGGTCAGAGACACATGAATTTATCAAACAAAGGTATCTGTGATGCCATAGTTTTGTCAATTTCAGTACAATCATACTTTATTAATGAGGCAGAAACAAGACACCTGTAAGCGAATGTCCAGGGAAACTTATAAAATGTTCCCCTAAAGCTTTTCTGTATTGCCTGTTACTGTCAAATTTGTGACCATTGGTTTGTCCTATGCACATGATACGTATATTTGCAGATCTTAAAGTGACTATTCTAAAAGTGAATTTCAAAAACAGGACACAGCAAGAGACCTCTGAGATACCACTATAACCACTGGCAAACTTCCACCTTTTCCTGGGTTTGGCCCAGTCCATGGGCATTGTTGGAGGGGTGCTCCCTAAATTTATGGGGAGGGAGCTTCTCTATAAATTCATAGGTAGTGATAATGGAGGCTCCTCCCTGTGCTGTCACTGGCTCCTCCCTATGATGTCACTGGATCAAATGCCTCTGACTGGGCCCCAGTCTCCCCCCCCCCCGAAAAATTGAAAAGTCTACGCCCCTGCTCTTAGATTAAGCAAATTTGTCTACCCCAGCTCTACGGTCAGAGTCAATAGGGAATTGTCCATAAACAAGAAATGAAAGAGCTAAAATCACAAGCCAAGCTAGAGAATGGAGTTGTAATTTTGTCTAAAATCACAAGCCAAGTTCTTGTCTACTTGTATCTGTTGTGGTGGATATTGATAGCAAGCAGAGTGGAAATGCTGATTTCCCCCCCCCCCTCCCCAATTGCTTCCTCATGGTTGGAGGGGGACATATGCTGCTTGCAGAACTGTCCACACAAATGTTTGGGCAGGAGATTGACCCACTGTCTGTTTCCCTCAGGGATGCCAGGTAGGACCAGGGAATCCCCTGGAATTCCAGTTCACCTCCAGACTACAGAGATCAGTTCCCCTGGAGAAAACTGACAGTTTGGAAGGGCCCTCAGGAGGTCCACCAGCAGGTCCAGAACTCCAGAAGCTCTCCCACTGTGGCCACCCAAGTCACAAGAATACATAGCAACAACAACAATAACAACAACAAAATTTTATTTGTATCCCGCCCTCCCCGCCGGAGCAGGCTCAGGGCGGCTAACAGCATCATTCAAGTTTCAGTTATACAGAGATAAATGAAATTACATTTAAACATTAAAATTCTGGTTAAGTTTTAAAAATTAAATTAAATTAGATTGGTAAAAGTGCTAATGCTATTTGTCTTTTATGATGGCGGTTATCATTAACAATTTCCTTTTTCATCAGCGAAAGCCAGTCGGAAGAGGAAGGTCTTGCAGGCCCTGCGGAATTGTTCAAGATCCCGCAGGGCCCGCATTTCCTCTGGAAGTTGGTTCCATAGGCTCGGGGCTAAGGAGGAGAAGGCCCGGTTATGGGTGCTTTGCAGCTTCACCTCTCTCGGTCCGGGAGTAGTCAACAAGTTTTTCCCGGCTGACCTCAGTGCTCTCTGGGGTTCATATGGGGAGAGACGGTCCCTAAGGTAGACAGGTCCTCGACCATATAGGGCTTTAAAGGTAATGACCAGCACTTTGTAACGAACCCGGTATATAACTGGCAGCCAGTGCAGTTCGCGCAGTCCAGGCTGTATGTGTTCCCATTTAGGAAGCCCCAACAACAGTCTAGCTGCTGCATTCTGCACCAGCTGCACCAGCTGCAGCTTCCGGGTTCAGTACAGAGGCAGCCCCATGTAGAGGGCATTGCAGTAATCCAGTCTCGAGGTGACCGTTGCGTGAAGCACCGTTACCAGATCTTGGCGCTCTAGGAAGGGAGCCAACTGCTTTGCCCCCCTTAGATGGAAAAAGGCTGACTTGGCAGTGGCTGCAATCTGGGCCTCCATTGATAATGAAGGCTCCAGTAAAACTCCCAGGCTTTCAGCGGTGCCCCGTCAAAGACCGGGAGAGGTATTTCCCCTTCCAGAGCGCCCCGACCCAGACAAAGGACTTCTGTCTTCGCTGGATTCAGTTTCAGCCCGCTCCTCCTCAACCAAGTTGCCATAGCAAGGCCTGGTCTAAATTCTCTGGGACGCAGTCAGGCCGGCCGTCCATCAGCAGATATAGTTGGGTGTCATCTGCATATTGATGGCACCCAAGTCCATGTCTCCTGGCAATCTGGGCAAGGGGGCGCATATAGATATTAAATAACATTGGTGAGAGAACTGCCCCCTGAGGCACTCCACAGTCCAGTGTGCGCCTCTGGGACCGCTCGCCCCCAATTGCCACCCTTTGTCCCCGATCCTCGAGGAAGGAGGAGAGCCATTGTAAGGCAGACCCCCTCACCCCTACATCGGCGAGGCGGCGGGTCAGTAGCCGATGGTCGACCGTGTCAAACGCGGCCGACAGCATCGCTGCCCCAGACATAAGAACATAAGAGAAGCCATGTTGGATCAAGCCAATGGTCCATCCGGTCCAACAGGCAGTGTTCCCTCTAAGCTGCAGGGTCTTGTGAGCAAAAACTCAACTTTGTGAGCTACTGGCATGAAAGTTGTGAGCTCCTGCATCAATTAGTGTGCTCTGGGGTCCTCCTTCCTGAGCTAAGATAAAAAAGGTGGCTCAGTGGTAGAGCATCTGCTTGGTAAGCAGAAGGTCCCAGGTTCAATCCCCCGCATCTCCAATAAAGGGTCCAGGCAAAAAGGTGTGAAAAACCTCAGCTTGAGACCCTGGAGAGCCGCTGCCAGTCTGAGTAGACAATACTGACTTTGATGGACTGAGGGTCTGATTCAGTATAAGGCAGCTTCATATGTTCATGTGTGAGCTGGAGGCTAAACATCTGTGAGCTAGCTCACGCTAACTCGGCTTAGAGGGAACACTGCTCACAGGGTGTCTGTTGTGGGGGAAGGAGATATAGGAGGTTGTAAGCCGCTCTGAGTCTCTGATTTAGAGAGAAGGGTGGGGTATAAATCTGCAGTCTTCTTCTTGGTGCTTGTGGGGGGTGGTGTCAGAGTGGTAGGGCTTCTGGAGTTCTGGCCCCACTGATGGACCTCCTGATGGCTTCTGGGCCACTGTGTGACAGGAAGTGTTGGACTGGATGGCCTGATGCAACAGGGCTTCTGTTATATTCTTATGTTTGGGGCCAATGATGCTCTGTCTTCTTGGTGTTTGGGGGGGGGCATAGTGGGAGAGCTGCTGGCCTTCTGGCCCTGTTTGAGAGCTGCAAGGATGGAAGGAAAGGTGGAAAGAAAGCAAATAAATTGGGGAGGGAGGAAGAGGTGAAAAGAAAGCAACTTTAACTATAAATGCATTCTCCAAGCCATCAGCTGGCTTGGCTTGGAGAAGTGATTTAAAGAGACAGATGCCTTCTCCAAGCCAGGCAGTGGGGGCTTCAAGAGCCACACAATATGGCTGAAAGAGCCACAGTTTGGCCACCTCTGCTCTAGTGTTTAAAATAATCCTATTGCAGACTCAGTATTGCTTACAGGAAAAACAGTAGACTCTATCTTTCAGCAGCTTCGACTTTTAGACACCAAGGTGGATAGGCTCTTTGCTGGGAGTAAAGATGAGTAAAGTCTGGGGCAGTGATGCTCTGTATTGTGGGTGCTTGGGGGGCACAGTAGGAGGGATCCTAGCCCCACTGTTGGACCTGCTGATGGCACTTGGGTTTTTTGGCCACTGTGTGACACAGAATGTTGGACTGGATGGGCCAATGGCCTGACCAAACATGACTTATGTTCTTATGATGCTTGTACCATTCCTCAAACAAGCCTCCCACGTACTGACTGTAGGAATGTGAAGACTCAAGTTCCACTTTTGCCAGCAACAAGAGGAACTGAGCACATAACTAATTTGGCCATCCCATCAAATCGGTTGATGTGTTGCTTGATAATCTAGGCTATTTGCAATGCCTTTTGTCAAAGGCCACCTGACAGAGCTATTTGGGAGGTGCCTCGGGTGGTTGGATATACGTGCAGTGGATCTACTGAATAGCTCCAGTCATTGCCAGGGCCAGTTTGGTGTATTGGTTAAGTGCATGGACTCTTATCTGGGAGAACTGGGTTTGATTCCCCACTCCTCCACTTGCACCTGCTGGAATGGCCTTGGGTCAGCCATAGCTCTCGCAGGAGTTGTCCTTGAAAGGGCAGCTTCTGTGAAAGCTCTCTCAGCCCCACCCACCTCACAGGGCGAGGAAGATAAAGAAGATTGTAAGCCGCTCTGAGTCTTTGATTCAGAGAGAAGGACGGGCTATAAATCTGCAGTCTTTTTCTTCTTCGGGTGCCATGTGGCCTAGAGGCGTCACGAGGTGCCCCCTCTCCTCACGCGCCATGCCCGCTGCCTTCCCAACCTCGCAGAGGCTTCGTAAGCCTCAGTGAAGTCAGGGGTAGGGGGCGTGGCAGCAAGCAGGCTCAGAGCCTGGCTCTGAGTATGCCTGCCGCCTTCCGAACCCTGCCGAGACTTCCCAAGGCTCAGGAAGCCTCGGCAAAGTGGGTGGGCTCTGAGCGCACCTGCTGTCTTCCGGACTTCCCTAGTAACCAAACTTTTTATTTTGCAATATATTGGAATAAATTCATCTATTCAAATTCAAATATACTTCTCCAATACATTACATATTTCCCTCCCCCCCCCCACTTTTATTCATGACCTCCGCCGGTACTTAAAACAAATTAAAAGCATATTAAAGATAAATTCACAATTATAAAATCTTTAGAAAGAAAAAAAAATTATCATTCACTAACCTTTTCTCTAATAATCACTTAGCACTTATTAAACACAACGCTCATAATTATTAATTCAGTTCCAGAGTTCCCCCTATCTTAGTCTTATCTTAACTCTCATATATATATATTTACCAAATAGCTATGTTCTACTAATACTTTTATCACAATATCATAATACCTCTTTAACATTAAAAGTTCAATTAATGTTGAACTACTAAATATCTTTTCACCGTTATAAAATTTTTACACAAAGAGTTATCTTTCAATAGCCCTTTCTCTATAATTCACTTAGTATTTATTAAACACAAAGCTCAAAGTTATAAAGTCAGCTCCGGAGTTCCAGCTGTCTTAATCTTATCTTAACTCATATATGCATAATTACCATGTAACTATATTCTACTAACTCAATAATCACGATTGTTCATTATCATTTAAAGTTCAATTGATGTTGTCATAAACTACTAAATGACTCTTCACCCTCCATTGTATTTCCACTTAACTGTGGAATTTACTCCAGTCTTCTTTAAACTTCTCCAAATTGTTGTCTTTTAAGATTCTAGTAAGTTTGTCCATTTCACTCCAGTTAAGAACCTTTAAGACCCAGTCCCATTTTTCAGGTATTCTGTCTTGCTTCCACATTTGCGCATACAATGTTCTCGCCGCTGAAAGCAAATACCACAACGATGTTCTGTCTTGCTTCGGAAAGCTTTCCATTTGTAATCCCACCAGAAAGACATCTGGTGCTCTCTTAATATTATAACCCAAGATTTTCGAAATCTCCTGTTGAATCATTGTCCAAAATTGTTTCGCCTTTTCACAAGTCCACCACATGTGGTAGAAAGAACCTTCATGTTTTTTACATTTCCAATACCTATCTGAAGCTTGATTACTCATTTTTGTTAGCTTTTTAGGTGTCATGTACCATCTGTACAGCATTTTGAAACAGTTCTCTTTTATGTTATAGCACGTTGATATTTTCATTGAATTCTTCCATAGGTGTTCCCACGTCTCCATCTGTATTTCTTTATTAAAGTTAATCGCCCATTTAATCATTTGAGGCTTCACCACCTCTTCTTCTGTAGACCATTTCAATAACAGTTTATACATCCTTGAGATCAATTTTTCATTCTCACCCAACAGCATTTTCTCCATTCTGTTTTCTCTCGTCTTATACCTGTGCTCTTAATGTCTTTCTCTATCAAGCTTTTAATTTGTAACAGCTGAAACCAATCAAATTTGTCCTGCAGTTCTTCAACCAATTTCATTTCAACTTTGCCCCCCTTAAACTTTAGCAGTTGTTCGTATGATACCCATTTCCCTTCCCTTACACTTTGCGGCATACTTATTACTTCTGTTGGCACAATCCAAAGTGGTTTCCTCTCATCTCCATACTTACTATATTTTTTCCAAGTATTCAGCAAACTCCTCCTTATATAGTGATGTGAAAAAAACCCATCCATCTTCTCTTTCCCGTAATACATATACGCATGCCAGCCAAAGATATTTCCATGTCCTTCTAGCACCAATAATTTTTTGTTGATCAAGGTCATCCATTCCTTAATCCATACCAAACAAACTGCATCATGGTATAGCATTAAATCAGGTAATTGGAAGCCGCCTCTTTCTTTCGCATCTGTTAAGATTTTCATTTTGATTCTTGGTTTCTTGCCCGCCCAGATAAACTCTGAAATCTTTCTTTGCCACAGGTTAAATTGTTTCTTATCTTTCACTATTGGGATAGTTTGAAATAAAAACATCATCCTTGGTAGAACATTCATTTTAACTGCAGATATCCTCCCCAGCATAGATATGTTTAGTTTATTCCATTTTAACATATCACCTTCTATTTTATGCCAGAGCTTTTCATAGTTGTTCTTATATAAGTCAATGTTTTTCATCGTCATCTCCACACCTAAATTTTTTACTTTGGAAGCAACTTCACATCCAGTGGCGTTTTGTCTTCCGGACTTCCCAAGACTCGGGAAGCCTCGGCGAAGTCTGAGGCATGGCAGCGAGCCATCCTGACCTTGCTCAGGTTTGGGGCGGGGAGCAGGGGTCTGCCTGGGGTGGCAGAACCCCCAGCGCCGGGTCTGGCCAGAGCCAAAGATTTTCCAGAGTTTTTATTGCACAACAAGGACTGGCTGAAGGTCAGAGGTATCTCATCAGGCTGTGTATTTAAAGATGCAAGTGTAGCACCCTTGTTGCCTCAGTCTTCCCTTCTGCCCTGCTGTGATCATGCAGTGCCACTGTCTTCTAGTCCTCAACGCATTAATTTACAAACTGTTCCAGGAGCTAGTTTATATAAAAAAAATTTCCCTGCACAACGTTCTCCTATCAGTGATAATAGTGATAGTAGTGTTATGGGAATTTTAGTACCTTCACCTGCTGCTCAACCTGCTCCCTCAGACTTAATGGCGGAACCACAAGTGTTTCCCCCAAGCAGTATCCAAGGAAATTCCGGATTTTGTGCACATTTGGAACTTGAAGAAGTTAAACTGTCCCCAAGTGGTCATGTCAGAGGCCAGCAAAGCACAACTTCAGCTATCTTCAATTGTGAAGCTTCCGTATATTGCCCTTGGTCCTGGCACTTGAGTTAGATAACAGTTCACAATCTATGACCCATGAACCAGATCCACCTGCTGTGATTTTTTGTTCTGTAGAAACAAGGTTGTCCATTCCAACAATACTGAAACAGTCTTCTATTCTGAACTGCAGGAACAGATCTATTGCAGGAGTGGAATCTATAGACGAGTATGAAAAGAGGTAGGTAAAGGTATTCCTCTGTGCAAGCACCAGTCGTTTCCCCCTCTGGGGTGACGTTGTTTTCACAGCGTTTTCACGGCAGACTTTTAATAGGGTGGTTTGCCTTTGTCCAAAAACAATGGGAATGACTATTAACTGCTATATCCTGCAATGACTCAAAACCATTTTGGACACTAGTTAACAGAGCACTTAGACCAGGAATTTCCATCCGTTATTGCTCCCTCTACTTGGTATCAGTATTTTCTTGATCTATTCCAAGAGGAGGCTCCAGGTGCTCTCCATGTGACCAACCTTGTTCCTGACAATATGCCTGAATGGTTTCCTGTGACTCCAGAAGTTGTTGTGGCAGGATTTCTTTTGGGTTGGCTTGGGTCTCGTATGAAATTGGCAACAAGAGTTCTAAGCTCTTCATTCATATTGCTCTCACCCAAAAGCATAAGTTGAGAATGTAGGTCAGGAGAGTAGACAGAAACTAGGGTAAAGTTGAGAGTCTTTGGAGGATAGGAATTCCCTTATATAGTATTGTGAGGAATTGATAACTTGCCATCTGGAACTACTATCTGCAGTACTGGAATTCAGTTTCCGGGGAAAGTCTTTAAAAGCCCTGGAGCTACAGTACAGTTAAAACAGCACTGAGAGAAGACTGACAAAGGGTTAAACCAATGAAAACGTAGGAAATCCAGGAAATATGGTCTTTTGATCTCTTTGTGAGAAGTTGTGCAGAACTTTGACGCCCCAGGCTTTTCCTTCTGTTGGCTGTAGCTCCTCCCCCTCCCAGTCCCCTGGGGAAGGAAGGAAAGAGTCTGAACTTCTTTTGCTCAGTTCCCCGGATCCCATGGGAGAAATATAAAGAAAGCATCTTTAAGTCCAATGAGTGCTAATGTTTTTAAGCATGTTTTTAAAAATACATATTTATGTCAGTGTTCCCTGCATCTGCTCCTAGGCAGGCTTCTCCCTCTCCTCTAGGCCGCAAATCAAGACACAAATGACCACTCTGTGGGACTAATGAACTCTTGTTCCTCATTGTTCATTGCAGAGCGGAAGAAACAGCCAAGAAGATCTGGGAAACTGAAATGGCACAAATCCAGAAATGGCACTACGAGTGCGTGGACCTTCTAAGGTGAGGGATGTGTTGGGCAGCAATATCTCTTCTATTTGATACTAATTTATATGTGGCTTCATCTTGGAGAGATGCATTGGAAAGCAGCTCCCGTTTTCCAGTGACAGATGGAATGTTAACTTCCTCGGGAATTGTCAAGCGTGCTTATTTCTGTAACTTATTGTTTCTTAGACAAAGTTTTTAAAAACATATATTTATGTCAGAGTTTCCTGCATCTGCTCCTAGGCAGGCTTCTCTCTGTCCTCTGGGCCCCAAATCAAGACACAAATGACCACTCTGTGGGACTAATGAACTCTTGTTCCTCATCTTTCATTGCAGAGCGAAAGAAATTTTAAGGAGCGAGCTCGTTGAGCTCCAAAATTCGTTTTATGAGTGCGTGGACTTATTAAGGTGAGGGATGTATTGGGCAGCAGTATACATTGGGCAGCAATATCTCTTCTATTTGATACTAATTTATATGTGGCTTCATCTTGGAGAGACGCATTGGAAAGCAGTTCCCGTTTTTCAGTGACAGATGGAATGTTAACTTCCTCGGGAATTGTCAAGCGTGCTCATTTCTGTAACTTAATTGTTTCTTAGACAAAGAGTAGGTCACCAGCTCTCTACTGTTCCCCCCTTATTTACAACAATTGGGCAAGTAATAAATCCATCTGGCCTAAGGATGTTTATGCTACAGCCTGGCTGGTACTACTTTCAAGTCGCCTATCCCACAGGTTCACACAGACAACTCTTATCTTCATCTAGAGAAGTGTGAGAATGGGAGATGTTTTTAATAGCCTAAATTCCTTAGCAATAAAAGAGATACTGTTTAGTAACCTTTGAACCCGTGACTCAAGTATGCATCTGTATGGTAACCTTTGAAGATATACTATATATCAACTGTGTAATTCTGTATACATCATTACTTCCATGGCTTGTGTCCTTGGTACAGCTTCTGAATTTCTAACAATAAAATAGCTTTGATTTAAAACAAAAGACTGCTTATTGAGAAATATCGGCGCTTGACAGGAATACTAAGACCAGTGTTCCCTCTTAGCTGACTTAGTGTGAGATAGCTCACCGTTTTTTAGCCTCCAGCTCACACAATCCGGATCTTATCCCCGTCCCTTCCCTGCGCCATGCTTGCCTGAGCCAAGCCTGCCGGGCCAGTTCTATTTTTCTTTCGTATTTTGGATCAATGTCACCAGTCTCTGCTAGGAAGTGGCGATGATCCGGCTGAGTATACAACGGGCCATGTCATCCGCGGCCAGAGAAAAGGTGCTGGGTCTGTGTTTAGGGCCCATGTGAAGCACGGGAAGGGTCCAGCAACGCTGAGAGCTGTCGACTTTGCTGGGAGGCATGGCTATATTAAGGGCATTGTGAAGATATCGTTCATGATCCTGGCTGAGGAGCCCCTCTTGCCAAGATTGCTTTCCATGATCCATATGAGTTTAAGAAACGAACAGAATTGTTCATTGCAGCTGAGGGCATTCATACAGGACAGTTTGTGTACTGTGGCAAAAAGGCTCAGCTCATGTTGGCAATGTGCTACCTGTTGGCACTCTGCCAGAAGGCCCCATTGTCTGTTGTCTTATAGAGAAGCCTGGCGATCATGGCAAACTAGCTCTTGCTTCTGGAAACTATGCCACAGTTATCTCCCACAATCCTGAAACTAAAACAAAACAGAGTGAAATTGCCTTCTGGCTCCAAGCAAGTGATTTCCTCTGCAAACAGAGCAGTTGTCAGTATTGTTTCTGGCGGTGGCCGTATTGACAACCCTATCTTGAAAGCTGGGCGAGCTTATCACAAACACAAGGCCAAGAGAAACTGCTGGCCCCCTGTCTGTGGTGTGGCTATGAATCTTGTTGAACACCACCAACGCATTGGTAAGCCCTCAACCCTCAGGAAAGATGCTCCAGCTGCTCGTGAATATATATATATATATACACACACACACATACAATTTAGTTAAGATGTCAGAGTAAACAAGTTAATTTGTAAAAAGCAAAGCAATCACAGTTCCCAGGAAAAACCAGGTGATGAGGCTGCCCTCTCTGCAACATGGAATTCCTGAGGATTTGGGGGTGGAGATGATTTGAAGAAGGGAGAGCCTCTTGAAACACATCAGTAGCCTGGGGACTACTTCTTGAGCCTGGGGACTACACCTCTTGAGCCATTACCAAAATAAATTATCTAAGTCTTAGAAACCAACTAGAGTCTTGTGCATGGACTTCTGTATTGTTGAATGTAATGGAATGTGTATATCATGGCTTTGGTACATGTATGTGGTGATTGTTGAGCGTATGAGGGTGTAAATACAGTTACACACGCTTATTTAAACAAGTACTTACAGTGTGTTGCTTTGTGGTTGCTCAACCTTTACACTGGAGCTTTGTGTTTCTCCAGGCACCCACCTGGAGGCTGGCAACCCTGTCAGGTGGGATTGGGGGCTGCCACCAAAAGGGTTTTGGAGGGTTTGCTTTACTGAAGGAAGGAAAGGAGGGAGGCAGGTTGTCCCTCCCTTTGTCCTCTGATTCTCCTGGCACAGCCCCCCCCTTTCGACAACTCAGCCGCTGAGCCTGAGATGTACAGAAACCTCCCCCCCTCCCCACTAAAAACTTTTGTGAACACCTTACATTGCAAATACCAAAAGTCAAAAAGTACAACCCTTCAGCTCTATAATTAAGGTTGCCGACCCTGAGTTTTATTATTTACAATTTGTATTATAGGGCTGCTAACCTTACCATGACAGTTAGCAAGATGGCAACGACAATGACAGATTTATACTCTGCCATCCTCTCTGAAGCAGAGTCTCAGAGTGGTTTACAATCTCTTTCCCCCACAACAGACTTGTCTCGAGGGGATTTGGATTAAGCCAGCATGTTGTCCAGGCAAGGTCACCTGTTCTGAGTTGGGAAATTGCCAGAGATTTCGGGGATGGAGCCTGGGGAAAACGGGGCTTGGGGAGGGAGGGGCCTTAGCAGAGAATAATGCCATAGAGTCCACCATGCAAAGCAGCCATTTTCAGCAGGGGACCGTTCTTCATTTTCTGGAGAGCAGAAAAGTATTTACTTGCCATCAGATGACCCCAGCCAGGAACAATTCTGCCCAGGCGTTGTTTGGTTAAAAAAAAAACCTACTGGAATGCCCACTCCCCACCCCTCCTGGCTGAAAAAAAATCACCTCCTTGCCGCCCAGGCCTCCCAGGGAAATCTCACCAAAAGAACATACTGCAAGGCACATGAAAGCTCATACCTTGAAGAACACTTCATGGGTCTAAAGTGCCAGTGGACTTCAGCTTTTCTCTCAAAAACTGGAAGGGGAGAGAAGGAAGGAGAGGCAGCTCAGTTCCTCTCTGCACAACACAGAGATGGGGGAAGGAAGGAAGGAAGAAGAAGAAGATATTGGATTTATATCCCGCCCTCCACTCCAAAGAGTCTCAGAGCGGCTCACAATCTCCTTTACCTTCCTCCCCCACAACAGACACCCTGTGAGGTGGGTGGGGCTGGAGAGGGCTCTCACAGCAGCTGCCCTTTCAAGGACAACCTCTGCCAGGGCTATGGCTGACCCAAGGCCATTCCAGCAGGTGCAAGTGGAGGAGTGGGGAATCAAACCCAGTTCTCCCAGATAAGAGTCCGCACACTTAACCACTACACCAAACTGGAAGGAAGGAAGGAAGGAAGGAAGGAAGGAAGGAAGGAAGGAAGGAAGGAAGGAAGGAAGGAAGGAAGGAAGGTATTGCAGCCTGTGTCAGTCTTCAAGGCTAACTTTTATCTGCACAACACAGACACAGGGGAGGGAAAACATAGCTCAGGCTTTGCAGCCTTCAATGCTAGCTTTTCTCTGCACAACACAGAAAAGGAAGGAAGGAAGGAAAATATAGCTCAGGCATTGCAGCCTGTGTCAGTCTTCAAGGCTAGCTTTTCTCTGCACAATAGAAAGATGGGGGAAGGAAGGAATCAGAGCACAGCTCATGCTTTGCTGGGGGTGGGACTAGCTTTGTCTTTTCTTGTGACCCGATATTGAGGCTTCCATGGCCTGGTGCCAGGTCGCAACCCTGCGGGACACGGTGATTCCTGGATATAAGCTATATCGGAAGGATAGGGAGGGAGGGGTTGGAGGTGGGGTGGCTCTGTATGTCAGAGAGGATATACCATCCAGTAAGACTGAGGTCAGAGAATTAGATTCACTTTTAGAAATGCTTTGGGTTGAAATAGAGGGCCCAAAAGGAAATTTAACTATGGGAGTTTGTTATCACCCACCAAATCAAAAGAGAGAGGATGATTATAATATAATGGAAGGCTTAAAGATAGCGGCTAAACGTAGAAACTGTGTCGTAACAGGTGATTTTAACTACCCACAGATTGATTGGGTCAATATGTTTTCTGGTCGAGAGAAAGAGATTGAGTTTCTTGATGCTCTCAATGACTGTGCTATGGAGCAGATGGTCTCAGAACCTACCAGGGGTGGGGCAATCCTGGATTTGGTCCTAAGTAATGCCCAAGACTTGGTGAGAGATGTAAAAGTGATTGCGCCACTTGGGAGCAGTGACCATAATGTTATTGATTTCACCATTTGTATAAATAGGGAGTTGTCCAAAAAGACCGCCACAACCACGTTAAACTTTAAAAGGGGTAAATACACTGAGATGAGGAGGCATGTGAGGAGGAAACTGAAAGGAAAGGTACATATGGTCAAAACCCTTGGGGAAGCTTGGACACTATTTAAAACTATAATCCTAGAAGCTCAGATAAAATACATACCACAAGTTAGGAAAGGCACAAACAGGCATAAGAAAAGGCCTGCGTGGTTAACAAACAAAGTAATGGAAGCTGTAAAAGGTAAGAAGAACTCCTTTAAGCGGTGGAAAACCAGTCCAAGTGAGATTAGTAAAAGGGAACACAGGCTGTGGCAAATCAGATGCAAGACTGTGATCAGGCAGGCAAAAAAGGGCTTTGAGGAGCATATTGCAAAAAACATAACGACCAACAATAAAAATTTCTTCAAATATATTAGAAGTAGGAAACCAGCCAGGGAGGCAGTGGGGCACTTGGATGACCATGGGGTAAAAGGATTACTGAAGGAGGATAGGGAAATGGCTGAGAAGCTAAATGATTTTTTTGCCTCCGTCTTCACTGTGGAAGACGAAAACTTTTTGCCCGCCCCAGAACCACTAATTTTGGAAGGGGTGTTGAAAGACCTGAGTCAGATTGAGGTGACAAAAGAGGAGGTCCTACAACTGATAGACAAATTAAAAACTAATAAGTCACCGGGTCCGGATGACATACATCCGAGAGTTCTGAAAGAACTCAAAGTTGAACTTGTGGATCTTCTAACAAAAATCTGTAATCTTTCATTGAAATCTGCCTCCGTTCCTGAGGACTGGAAGGTAGCAAATGTCACCCCCATTTTTAAAAAGGGTTCCAGAGGAGATCCGGGAAATTACAGGCCAGTCAGTCTGACTTCAATACCGTGAAAGTTGGTAGAAAGCATTATCAAGGACAGAATGAGTAGGCACATTGATGAACACGGGTTATTGAGGAAGACTCAGCATGGGTTCTGCAAGGGAAGATCTTGCCTCACTAACCTGTTACATTTCTTTGAGGGGGTGAACAAACAT
Organism: Heteronotia binoei; assembly: GCF_032191835.1. Lineage (NCBI taxonomy): Eukaryota > Metazoa > Chordata > Lepidosauria > Squamata > Gekkonidae > Heteronotia > Heteronotia binoei. Next base: position 16,720,409 of record NC_083227.1, on the reverse strand, counting down.
GTGGACAAAGGAGACCCAATAGATGTTGTTTACCTTGACTTCCAGAAAGCTTTTGATAAAGTTCCTCATCAAAGGCTCCTTAGAAAGCTTGAGAGTCATAGAGTAAAAGGACAGGTCCTCTTGTGGATCAAAAACTGGCTGAGTAATAGGAAGTAGAGAGTGAGTATAAATGGGCAGTCTTCGCAGTGGAGGACGGTAAGCAGTGGGGTGCCGCAGGGCTCGGTATTGGGTCCCATGCTGTTTAACTTATTCATAAATGATTTAGAGTTGGGAGTGAGCAGTGAAGTGGCCAAGTTTGCGGATGACACTAAATTGTTCAGGGTGATGAGAACCAGAGAGGATTGTGAGGAACTCCAAAGGGATCTGTTGAGGCTGGGTGAGTGGGCATCAACGTGGCAGATGCGGTTCAATGTGGCCAAGTGCAAAGTAATGCACATTGGGGCCAAGAATCCCAGCTACAAATACAAGTTGATGGGTTGTGAACTGGCGGAGACTGACCAAGAGAGAGATCTTGGGGTCATGGTAGATAACTCACTGAAAATGTCAAGACAGTGTGCGTTTGCAAGGCCAACACCATGCTGGGAATTATTAGGAAGGGAATTGAAAAAAAAATCAGCCAGTATCATAATGCCCCTGTATAAATCGATGGTGCGGTCTCATTTGGAGTACTGTGTGCAGTTCTGGTCGCCGCACCTCAAAAAGGATATTATAGCATTGGAGAAAGTCCAGAGAAGGGCAACTAGAATGATTAAAGGGCTGGAGCACTTTCACTATGAAGAAAGGTTGAAACGCTTGGGACTCTTTAGCTTGGAGAAACGTCGACTGCGTGGTGACATGATAGAGGTTTACAAGATAATGCATGGGATGGAGAAAGTAGAGAAAGAAGTACTTTTCTCCCTTTCTCACAATACAAGAACTCGTGGGCATTCGATGAAATTGCTGAGCAGACAGGTTAAAACGGATAAAAGGAAGTACTTCTTCACCCAAAGGGTGATTAACGTGTAATTCACTGCCACAGGAGGTGGTGGCGGCCACAAGTATAGCCATCTTCAAGAGGGGTTTAGATAAAAATATGGAGCACAGGTCCATCAGTGGCTATTAGCCACAGTGTGTGTGTATATATAAAATTTTTTGCCACTGTGTGACACAGAGTGTTGGACTGGATGGGCCGTTGGCCTGATCCAATATGGCTTCTCTTATGTTTTTATGAATGAGAAACGCCAGGCTAGGACAAATGCTTAGACTTATCTTTGGATTTCTAGAACTCGCTGTTATTTTGCTTGGGAACCTTGGATTTATGTTGCCTGGATCAGAATGCTGGTATGACTTGAGGTTAATGTAAGCTGACCTACCTTCTGGATTGTATTTTAAGAAACTATACTGATGACTGGTGGGACCACCAAGTTAATTTAGGGGAAAGACCTTGCACCTTAATAAATTCTGAAAAAAGACCTCTTAGAATTGGCCTGTCTGTCAGGGTTCTGCAGACGCTTTCAGTTGCCTTGGATCCTACCTGTGCAGAGTTTAATTTGGGGTCCTCAAACCTGGGCAAAGGAACCTGCATACTAGTGTAACATCTTAGGAAAAGCAGAGTGGGCTGGTGGTCTCCTTCCATAAAAAGAACCAGCTTGGTGGCAGCCAATCGATCAAGGTGTGCCTTTCCTCTCAGGATTCCAGGCCAGCCTCCCGCCAGGAAGCCAGGGGAGAGCTGGAGGTTAACTGCAGGCAGAGCACTACAAGGGGTTCATCCCCACCCTGCAGCAACCTGTGAAATGCAAGGTCTCCTCTTGAACCCCTTACGTTTTCCAACATAATCTTGGAAGCTTTAGCTCCCAATTGATCGCAGCTTCCATTTTGAAGTGTCACGGAGGCAGAAATGCATTGTGATGTGATGGCAGCTGCAGGAACTGAGCTTCTCGTGTTCCAAATCCACGCTGAAGCTCACTGGGGGACTGTGAGCCAGTCCCCCTTCTAGGCATTTACTGAGGCTGTGATACAGAAGCTGGTTTGGAGCAAGCCAGGATATTTCAAGATCCCAGGTCATACAAAAAAAACATACCTCAAAGGAATAGAGATCAGCTATCTTCAGAAACAAGGAGCCCCGTGGCGCAGAGTGGCAAGCTGAAGTATTGCAGTACAAGCTCTGCTCATGACCTGAGTTCGATCCTGGTGGAAGCTGGGTTCAGGTAGTCAGCTCAAGGTAGATTCAGCCTTCCATCCTTCTGAGGTTGGTAAAATGAGTACCCAGCTTGCTGAAGAAGAAGACAGAAACAGGATACGGATGACCTTGACAGGCTAGAAAACTGGGCTAAAATCAATAAAATGAACAGGAATAAATGTAAGTTCTGCATTTTTAACAGGGATAAATGTAAGTTCTGCATTTAGGTAGGATGGGGGAGACTTGTCTTACCAGTAGTATGTGCGAAAAGGATCTAGGCAGGGGTCGTTTTGTACAAAAATAGGTGGTGGAGCTCATCCAGGGATTGTTATGCAGCTGCAATACTATTCAATGGACAAGGAGGTGGAACTCTCAGAAGGAGGAGGTGGAACTCTCAGAAAGGTTCAGGAGCCGTGCTCCTGTGAGCTCCCACTGAATTTGAGGCCTGGATCTAGGGGTCTTAGTGGATCATACGCTGAACATGAATCAACAGTGTGATGCAATGGCTAAAAAGGCAAATGAAATTTTGGGCTGTATCAACAGAAGTATAGTGTCCAGATCATGTGATGTGATGGTATCACTTTACTCTGCTCTGGTAAGACATCACCTGGAGTATTGTGTTCAGTTTTGGGCACCACATTTTAAGAAGGATATAGACAAGCTGGAACGGGTCCAGAAGAGGGTGACAAAGATGGTGAGGGGTCTGGAGACCAAGTCCTATGAGGAAAGGTTGAAGGAGCTGGGCATGTTTAGCCTGGAGAGGAGGCGGCTGAGAGGTGATATCACCATCTTCAAGTACTTGAAGGGCTGTCATCTAGAGGATGGTGTGGAATTGTTTTCTGTGGCCTCAGAAGGTAGGACCAATGGGTTGCAATTAAATCAAAAGAGTTTCCAACTCAACATTAGGAAGAACTTCCTGACCGTTAGAGTGATTCCTCAGTAGAACAGGCTTCCTCAGGAGGTGGTGGGCTCTCCTTCCTTGGAGGTTTTTAAACAGAGGCTAGATGGCCATCTGACAGCAAAGAAGATCCTTTGAATTTAGGGGGAGGTTTTTGTGAGTTTCCTGCATTGTGCAGGGGGTTGGACAAGATGACCCTAGAGGTCCCTTCCAACTCTATGATTCTATGAAAGAGTAGATGACTGGGGAAGGCAATGGCAAGCCACCCCATTAAAAAGTCTGCCGTGAAAACTTCCGAATGTGATATTGCCTCATGGGTCAATAACGACTGGTTCTTGCACAGAGGGGACTACCTTTACCTTGTATCTTCAGAAGCATTAACAAGTATGTAGAAACATCTGTATGGATCCCAAGATCTGTTGGAAAGGAGGATGCCAAGTCACTTCCCCCCGATGTCCAAAAGCCCCAGCCCAAACCCTCTGCTCTGTAAGAGGTGTGGCTCAGTTTTATGCAATCCTGGTGAGCTATTTAAGATGCAGCTGTTTGTTACACAAGAAGCCACAAGCAGGAGAGTTTGGTTTGAGAATTGCGCTTTGTGACGGACCCCTATTAATGACCTCTGTTCAGGAAGGGTTTTCCCGTCACTTTCTCCAGGAATAGCAGAAAAGGCACTGGGGACAATAATTAGAAAATTAAAGAAAATAACAAAATTGATTGGAAATAGCCGGGTGGGAATAAGCAAATACTTTTTGGACATTCAGGTGAATATTGTGTTTTGGCACCGCACTCTCTTTGGCACTCCCCTCGAGATCTTCCCTGAGACACCTCCCAAGTGTCTCTCTCCCAGGAATCTTTTTTTTCCTTTTAACCACCACAACTGTCAAAACCCAAGTCCCCCTTCAGAACTTTGTGGCCGGGTTCCAACCAATGGGAGAGCTAGGAAAAGAGCTGTCAATCGTAGCCACTCTTTTCTCTCTGCCCCTCTTCAAACGATTCTGCCGTTTTGCAAAATCACCCTTTTGTTTTAGTCCATCACATGCCCCACCCTTTTGAAAACGTTGCGCAAGAGGATGGTGCTCCAAACCACACCTGAGCAATGGGATCATGTGTTTGCATTTTACCTTCACATCATATTCATATCAACACTATGTTTGCTTACAGTCACATACATAAAACACTTTCAACAATTAATTTACTTTTACACATATTACAATAATCAACCACCATTTAAAATCCAATTTCTGCAATGTAAGATTTTTTAAAAAAAATATTTATCTATATTAAACCTTTTACTTCTTTTAAGGGTACCTGGAGAGTGCTTCTGCAATCACATTCTCTTTATCTTATACATGTTGCGAAATTTTTTGCGGATAAAGTCGCATCACTCCGCCCCAACCCCCCTGCCAGTTTGGAGACAGTTAGCGAACCTGAGGCCCCGAGCCTGTCCTCGGATTATATACTGGATGGCTTTGACCCCCTCAGCCTGGAGGAAGTTGACAGGATTCTTGTATCTGCTCGCCCAACAACTTGTAAATTAGACCCATGCCCTTCCTGGCTTATTAAATCTTGCCAGGGGGATCTTAGATATCCCGTGCGGGATATCATAAATAGATCCCTAACGGAAGGGCACTTTCCAACACCACTTAAAGAGGCTGTGGTCCGACCCCTCTTAAAAAAGCCATCTTTAGATCCGGCCCAATTGACACACTATCGGCCGGTCTCAAATTTGCCCTTTCTGGGTAAACTTATTGAGAGGGCAGTGGCGAAGCAGTTACAGACCTTCCTGGATGACACTTCCGTCCTTGACCCATTTCAGTCCGGCTTTCGCCCGGGACACGGGACGGAGACAGTGTTGGTTGCCTTAGTGGATGACCTTCAACGGCATCTGGATCGGGGTGGCTCGGCGGTGCTGATGTTGTTAGACCTGTCGGCGGCGTTCGACACGGTCGACCATCGGCTACTGACGTGCCGCCTCGCCGACGCAGGGATTCAGGGGTTGGCCTTACAGTGGCTTTCCTCTTTCCTGGAAGGTCAGGGACAAAGGGTCGCAATCGGGGGGGAGCTATCTCGGAAGTGCTCACTTGATTGTGGCGTGCCCCAAGGGGCGGTTCTCTCCCCGATGTTATTTAACATCTACATGCGGCCTCTTGCCCAGATTGCCCGAAGGTATGGGTTGGGGTGTCACCAGTATGCTGATGACACCCAGCTCTATCTACTGATGGATGGCCGGCCTGTCTGCGCCCCTGAAAATCTTGACCAGGCACTACGGGCCGTGGCTGAGTGACTCAGACTGAGTGGGCTGAAGTTAAATCCTACGAAGACAGAGGTCCTTTGCTTGGGCCGCTGCGGCCCGGGGAGGGGGATCCCCCTGCCGGCTTTTGATGGTGCGCCGCTCACGGCGGCGGACAGGGTCAAGAGCCTGGGGGTGCTATTGGAGCCTTCTTTAAAGATGGAGGCTCAGATAGCAGCCGCTGCCAAGTCCGCATTTTTTCATCTTAGACGGGCAAGGCAGCTGGCCCCCTTTCTGGAGCGCGACGACCTAGCAACAGTGATCCATGCTACGGTCACCTCAAGGTTGGACTACTGCAACGCCCTCTACATGGGGCTGCCCTTGTCTTGGACCCGGAAACCGCAGCTGGTGCAGAATGCCGCAGCCCGGCTGTTGTTGGGTCTCCCAAAGTGGGAACACATCCGGCCGGGTCTCCGGACTCTGCACTGGCTTCCAGTGATATACCGAGTCCGGTACAAGGTGCTGGTTATTACCTTTAAAGCCCTATATGGCCTGGGACCTGCCTACCTGAAGGACCGTCTCTCCCCACATGTGCCCCAGAGAGCACTGAGGTCAGGAACACAAAATCTCCTCACTATCCCCGGGCCAAAAGAAGCCCGCCTGAAGGCCACCAGGGAAAGGGCTTTCTCCGTTATGGCCCCCGTATGGTGGAATCAGCTGCCGGAAGAGGTGAGGGCCCTGCGGGACTTGGCGCAGTTCCGCAGGGCCTGTAAGACGACCCTCTTCCGGCTAGCCTATACCTAGCCTATATTTAGCTAGGATAACAACTTGAGGTAACTGGCCAGCCATCTGTTTACAGGAAACTGAATTACTCTGTTTTTAATGTTTTTAACTGTTTAAATATTTAACTGTTTTATATTTGAAATTGTTTAAATTTTAAGTTTGATTAATTGTTGGAAGCCGCCCTGAGCCATTCGTGGGAAGGGCGGGATATAAATCCCAAATAAATAAATAAAAACAAAATGTCAAAATGGTAATCTTGGAGTTGCAGACTCCATCTGACCAATTTACTGTTTGTGCTCTTTACCTGGTTCAACCAGCATAAAGAAGAATGATTGGTATATAGTGTGAACTTTCTTCCCCACAGGTATGGTTTCAGCTTACCTATGGCCCACACAATGGCTAGACACTCTCTGTCACCAAGAGATGTTGTTCCCGTTCCAACAATTTTCTGCTTAGATAGAGAATGGGATATGGCTATCCATCCTCCCCACTTCTGGCCATTAGGACCAGGTTACTTCTATCAAAGTAAGGCTTTAGTATATTTAAAAAAGTAAAGGTAGTCCCCTGTGCAAGCACCAGTCGTTTTCAGCTCTAGGGTGATGCTGCTTTCACGTTTTCATGGCAGACTTTTTACGGGGTGGTTTGCCATTGCCTTCCCAAGTCATCTACACTTTCCCCCCAGCAAACTGGGGACTCATTTTACCGACCTCGGAAGGATGGAAGGCTGAGTCAACCTGGAGTTGGTTACCTGAACCAGCTTCCACTGGGATCGAACTCAGGTCGTGAGTAGGGATGTGCAAAAAAAAAAATTGGGTATTACACGGATTCAGAAGTATACAGGGGAAAAAAATTCAGAATCCCTGTATACTCCTGAATACCGCATTCGGAATAGCCGCATATACGGTAGATGCGTGGCTATTTCCGAATATACGGCCCTATTATATCCTATGGGCCATTGAAATCAATGGCAAATAGGGTATATTTGAAGCCACCTGGAGGGGGGGGTTGAGGGAGAGCCCCCAAATTTGCAGGGGACCTGCAGGGGACTCTCCCCTCCAACCCCCCCAAGTCCCAAAAAGATTGGGCCAGGGGATCCCATTCCAGGGGCACCCAAAGAGGGTGCCCCTATTCCATCATTATACCCTATGGGCCATTGAAATCAATGGCAACATAGGGCATAATTAGAGGCTACTGGGGGGCTGGGGGTTTGAGGGAGAGCCCCAAAAACTGCAGGGAACCCGCAGGGGACTCTCCCCTACAAAACCCCCAAGTCCCAAAAAGATTGGGCCAGGGGGTCCCTGTCTTTGGGCTCCCCAAAAGGCCCCATTGCCAACAATGATGGGGAAAGCCCAATTAGAAGAAGAAGATATTGGATTTATATCCCACCCTCCACTCTGAAGAGTCTCAGAGCGGCTCACAATCTCCTTTACCTTCCTCCCCCACAACAGACACCCTGTGAGGTGGGTGGGGCTGGAGAGGGCTCTCACAGCAGCTGCCCTTTCAAGGACAACCTCTGCCAGAGCTATGGCTGACCCAAGGCTATGCTGGCAGGTGCAAGTGGAGGAGTGGGGAATCAAACCCGGTTCTCCCAGATAAGAGTCCGCACATTTAACCACTACACCAAACTAGCTCTCAAATTAGCCACTTCCTCACTGTAATTGTCGTGGGAAAAGTGGCTCTGGGGAGCAGGGGGTTTTGAGGAGAGCCCCCCAAACTGCTGTACAGCTTCAGGGCACTGTCCCACACAAAACCCACAAGGCCAAAAAAAAATTGGACCAGGGGGTCCAATTCTGGGGCACCCAAAGCCAAACCTAACTTCACACCAGAGAATCTCTATAGGACCCAAATGCACTACATCCCTCTATCTACTCTATGAACCCTGCAGGCCTGGAACCAATATAAACTCAGTTGCCAACATCACTGCCACAGAAAACACAATCGGCTCAAGGTCTGCTCTGCAGACCTGGCTGCAGCAAACCCAGATGCCAGCTCTCCAGCCCTGCCCCAAACAACACAGGGAGAGCTGGCCAACCACAACAAGCCTGCTGGTTCTGGGTCTCTCACCCAGGTGCCAGCTTCCCTGCCACAGAACACACAATCTACAGATGCCAGCTTTCCAGCACTGCCCCAAACAACATGGGGAGAGCTGGCCAACCACAACAAGCCTGCTGTTTCTGGGTCTCTCACCCAGATGCCAGCTTCCCTGCCACAGAACATGCAATCTACAGATGCCAGCTCTCCAGCCCTGCCCCAAACAACACGGGGAGAGCTGGCCAACCACAACAAGCCTGCTGGTTCTGGGTCTCTCACCCAGGTGCCAGCTTCCCTGCCACAGAGCACACAATCTACTCTATAAAAACAAGAAAGTGACCCAGCCCACACAGCCCACACACACCCTCGCCAACCCCCACACCAACCAAATCAAACAGTAAACAAATCAAACAGTACTTTTCAAAGTAAAAAATTTAACTTTTAACAATACAGGAACTTAGGAAATTAGGCCAAACAGCACCCCTCCCCCCCAAGAACCAGAAGAGAAGAGTAACAGCAGCACAACACAGCAGCAACAAATCAAACACTGAATACTTTTAAAACAGTAAAAAACTCAACTTTTAACAATACTGGAGCTTTGCCAACCCCCCCCCCCCAAAAAAAAACCTTCACCCTAACCCCAAGAAATCCAAGCCACCCAAATCAGGAGAAGTAAAAGGACACTGCACTTTTAAAAGTCCTCTCACTAAATTGAGATATGGGCAAATTAGCAACCCCCCCCCCCAGGTCCCCACCCCCAGCAGAACCTAACCCTAACCCCAAATAGGCTACCCACCCAATACTCACCCACCCAAATCTGGATAAGTAAAGGGACTCTAGTCCTTTTACCAACAAAAACTAAAACAAGAAGAACCCCAAAACTGTCTTACCTTGTCTTCTCTACTCCTGGGAAGTCTGGTAAGACTGAGTGAGAGAGCCGCAGGCAGCAGCTGAAGCCAAGGGCCAGCCAGCAGGAGCACAATCTCTCACACCAACACAGCACCAATGGAGTAGTCCAGCCAGGAAGACTCCTTAGAAAGGTTCTCTGGCCCTACAGAGAGCAATTTCAAAAAATAGCACTGCTCTCTGATTGGCCAGACAACAAAAGATCAAAATAACAACAATGTAGCTGATGGCTGGGCCATCAGCTACACACAATAGCCCTGCAAAGCATGCATTTGCAATGCATTTTGCAAATGCATGCTTTGGATTGGCTGCTGGGGCTCCTCTTCCCCTTCCCCCCCTCCCTGATCCCAGGGAGGCTATGGGAGAGGCGGGAAGAGGCCACTAAAGGCGGGAAAGTGGGCAAGCAGCTCCACTGAGGCTGCAGAAGCTACTTTCCCGCCTTTTCCATTGACAGCCGTATACTGCCAAATAGCTATTCGGCAGTATACGGCGAGCCGTATTCAGCTGCCGCATAATAGGCGGCAATGGGAATCGGCTACGGCCAATTCCGTATACAGCCGAATCAGTGTTGATTCGGCTGTATATACTGTTCGGCCGAACCGAATGCACACCCCTAGTCGTGAGCAGAGGGTTCCAATTGCAGTACTGCATCTTTACCACTCTGCACCACGGGGCATGAAACACTTTGGGTTGCCCCCCTTCCCCACTCACATCTACCAAATAGTTAACATCTGAAACCTTGTGGACCACCCAAAAAGGTCCTTCCCAAGCAACCTCAAGCTTTCATCTCCGTCAGGGCTTTAGCACAAGAACTTGGTCTCCTGGCTTGAAGACCCTGTCTCGAGCCTTGGAGTCGTACCACGATTTCCGTCTCTGTTGGGCTCTGTGCATCTTGTCTGCAGCAGCTGCTCTCAGATCCTTAAGATTTTCTTGAAGTTCCTGCAGGTAGGTGATGACATCTTTACTCTGGATGTTCTCTCTTCCGGACCATGCCTCTTTCAAGATGTCCATAGGTCCTCTAGCCTGTCGTCCATAGAGCAGTTCAAAGGGACTAAATCCAGTACTTTCTTTTGGCGCTTCTCTGTAACCAAATAAAAGCTGTTGTAAACGTTGGTCCCAGTCATTGGGGTGCTTGAGCACATATATCCTTAACATGTGGTTTGGGGTGCCATTAAATCTCTTGTTGAGGCCGTTGGCTTGAGGGTGCTATGCTGTGGTTGTAAGATGGTGGTTTCCACATGCCTGTAGCAAGTCTCTCATGACGTGGGACATAAAGGTGGTGCCCAAGTCCGTGACCATCTCCTTTGGGAAGCCCAGCCTTGTAAATACCATCAGTAAGACTCCAGCTACAGTCTTGGCCTCAATGTCTCTCAGTGGAATCGCCTCAGGGAACTTGGTGGCAAAGTCCACAGTAGTGAGTATATATTTGTTCCCTCTCTGGGTTGCTCTTGAAATGGGGCCAACTATATCCACCCTTACTTTAACAAAGGCCTCAGTGAGCATGGGTATAGGTTGCAAAAAACCCTTGTTCTTATCTTTGGCTTTGCCCACCAGTTGGCATGCCTGGCAGGATCTACAAAAGGCCCTTATGTCCTTTCCTATATTTGGCCAGTAGAATCTCTCCTGCACCCTGTCCCTGATCTTATGGATACCAAGATGCCCTGACATCGGTGTCTTATGTGCCAGCTGCAATACCTGTAGTCTGTATTTGTGAGGCACAACAAGCTGTTTCCTTTTTTCCCCAAACAATACTGCATCTTCTTCTCATGGCCACCCTATATAGTCTTTGGTCTTGGATTAGGAATTGGCAAGGATTTTCTATTGTCACTTGCTCAGTAGTCTCTGCCTGTTGCCAAAGATCTTTTAAGCTTGGGTCTTCTTTCTGCTCTGTTAGAAACATTTGCTAACATTGTTACTGAACCACTTATATTAGCTTCCTCTAGTGCTGTCTGCTGAATATTGTTCATTTAGCACTGCCTGCTGTGTTGTAGCCAGAGGCCTAGTGCTTCTGGTAACTGTCTGGATTTTTACAGCTTCCTTTGTTTTTAACTGAGCCTGTAAATCGTTCCCCAATAATATGGGTACATCTAACTCCTTCCACACACCCATAATTTTTATATTTAATGAGCACGGCTGCCACGTCTACCTCAAAAGCTGGGCCACTTATACCTTTGACCTTAAAGGACTGCCCTGGTAAGTACTGGTTTTTCTGTACCTGTTTTGGCTGTATCAAGGTGACCTGTGCCCGTGTCTCTTAAACCCACTATTTCCTCTTCATTAACAGCGACAGATTCCAAGTAATCCCCATTCAAATCTTCTAGGACCCTCCAAATATGTAGTACCCTAGCTGGTTCATCTTCTTGGGTCTCAACCATCAGCATGGATGTTGAGAAGTCTGTGAATTCTGGGTCTGTTTTTTGTATAAGCTTTATTGTTTTAGCTGTAGACAGGGTCTTGCCTTGTTCCAGTTTTGGGCAACTGGCCCTGAAGTGTCCCTCTTCCTGGCAGTGAAAACATCTAATACTTCTCCTTCTGGTTAGTGTGGGACTGGCCTGCTTCGCTGAGTTGATTGTAGATGGTACTGTTTTTGCAGAGGGGCCCCAATCTTTAGTTTACTTGATGGGGGTGGGTGGGTGGAAAAATAGATCCTTCGATATCTCCCTCAATCTCATCTAACAGAGTGGCAGCCTCGTCTATAGTTTTCCACTTCTTGTCCTTCAGGAACCATCTCAACTGTGAGGGAACTTGCTTATAAAACTGTTCCAAGCCTATTAGCTGTTTCAGGCCTTCAAACGTGGTGATCTTGCTTCCCCCTACCTACCTATTTAGAGCTCTGTCTAAACGACAGCCCAACTGTGAGTAAGTTTCACCTGGCTTTTGTTTAATATCTCTGAAAGCCTTCCTGCTTTGTGCTGCTGTCAGACCATAACAAACTCTGACATGCTCTTTAAACAGTATATAGTCTGAGGTTTCTTCCTCTCACATCTCAGCATGGATTTCTCTCAGACCTCCACATATCTGAGGACGTAAACAAAGCATCCTTTCCTCTTCAGGGACTCCTAATCACAGCATGTTCTCTCAAAGCCAAATAGGAATGCTTCTACATCGTCTCCTTTCTGATAATGGGAAAATTGTTTTTGTTTCACTGAACTTCTGTCTCTACTCACAAATGGAAGTTCTGCCCTCATCTGCATCTCTTGCATTTTTAAGATGGTGCGTTTCTTTCTCATGCTTCCTTTCTGCTTCCTTCTCTTGTTGTGCTATTCTAATTTTATCCTGTCCTGCCTGAATTCTGGCCAATTGTAATTGCTGTTCTGCTTGTATTTTGGCTATTTCTACTTGTTTTCTTTCTCAGCCTTTTCAGCTTCGATTTTTGCTAGTTCTAATTACATTCTCATCATTTCTATTTCCTGATTAGGATTTTTCTCAGCAGATGTTCTTTCTGCTTCTCTACTTCCCTGTGTCTTCGCTGGCCTAGGAGGTAGTGCCATTTCTACCAGGGGTTTTGATTTGATTTTCTTGTGGGACTACAAATTTGTGGGCTGTTTCCTCGTATCACGACGTTGCCACCAAATGTGACGGACCCCTATTAACTACCTCTGTTCAGGAAGGATTTTCCCGTCACTTTCTCCAGGAATAGCAGAAAAGGCACTGGGGACATTAATTAGAAAATTAAATAAAATAACAAAATTGATTGGAAATAGCCGGGTGGGAATAAGCAAATACTTCTTGGACATTCGGGTGAATATTGTGTTTTGGCACTGCACTCCTTGGCACTCCCCTCGAGATCAGGTCGCTCACAAAGGGTTAAAATGGACGGATATACTTCTTCTGTGAAGATCTTAAACACTGGCACTCCTCAGGGATGTGTCTTGAGTCCACTTCTTTTCACTATTTATACGTCTGATTGTGTTTCTAGTAGTCTGAGTAACAAAATCATTAAGTATGCAGATGATACGTTAGTGGGGCTCATCTCTGAGAATGATGAGTCTGCGTATAGGAGGGAAGTTCATCAGCTGTCCCTTTGGAGTAAAGTAAATAATCTTATTTTTAATGTAAATAAGACGAAGGAAATCATAGTGGATTACAGGAAGAGTCGTCTGGATTTTCAGCCATTGTTTATTGATGGTGTTATGGTAGAACAGGTGACAGAATGGAAGTTTTTGGGAATTACTATGAAACAGGATCTAACATGGGGGGCAAATACTTCAGCTCTAGAGAAAAAGGCCCAGCAACGACTATACTATTTAAGACTCTTAAGATCACAAAAACTGTCAGGGAGTCTGCTGGTTGCCTTTTATCGTAGTTCCATTGAGAGCATTATATCTTATTGCCTCTGCATGTGGTTTGGGAGCTGCACGGAAGCAGAGAGAAGGGTGCTCCAAAGAGTGATGGTAAGAGCACAGAAGATTTGTGGATGCTCTCTCCCCTCATTGGTGGATCTGTATAATATGAGATGTAAAAGGAAGATACAAATGATCTTAAAGGACCCTTCACATCCGGGCCACTTGCTATTTGAGATCTTACCATCGGGCAGACGATATAGAGTGTTGAAGGCTAAGACAAATAGATTTAAGGGCAGCTTCTATCCAAGTGCTGTGGTTAGGCTAAATGCAGGGCTATGAATGGTTATTTGTTTTAGATGTAGGCTAAATGTAGGGTTATGAATGGTTATTTGTTTTAGATGTATTTAAATGGTTTATGTATATGTTTTTTCTTTAGTGTTGATGTGTTGGTATGTTTGTGGAAGAGCACCTCATTTTGTTGCTCTCATTTTCCTTTTTTGAGAACAGTGACAATAAATTTATCTATCTATCTATCTATCTATCTTCCCTGAGACACCTCCCAAGTGTCTCTCTCCCAGGAATCTTTTTTTTTTCTTTTAACCACCACAACTGTCAAAAGCCAACTCCCCCTTGAGAACTTTGTGGCCGTGTTCCAGCCAATGGGAGAGCTAGGAAAAGAGTTGTCAATCATAGCCACTCTTTTCTCTTTGCCTCTCTGCCATTTTTGCAAAATCACCCTTTGTTTTAGTCCGTCACAGCTTCTTCACTAGAACGTGAAAGAGACTCTGTCCTAATGGACAAGCTGGACCATGCACAGGGGTAAGGAAACATCAGGGGTCATGGAACCAAAGAGCTGGAGAGGTGGATGACAGCCATCTAGACTCATAGAATCATAGAGTTGAAAGGGTCCTCCAGGGTCATCTAGTCCAACCCCCTGCACAATGCAGGAAACTCACAAATACCTCCCACTAAATTCACAGGATCCTCATCTGTCAGGGAAACGCTGGCTTTGGACTTCCTGCATGGAAATGGGGGGGTAGAGCAATACTCCCTCTGAGCTGTGGAGTCTTGTGAGCAAAAATTCTACTTTGTGATCTACTGGCATTAAAACCGTGAGCTACTGCATGAATTAGTTTGCTCTGGGGCCATCTTTCCTGAGCTAAGACAAAAATGTGTGAGCTAAAGGCTAAAAAACTGTGATCGAGGCCTCACTAACTCAGCTCAAAGGGAACACTGGGGTGGAGTGTAGATGGCCTCTGAGACTCCTTCAAAGTCTAGGACTTTAAGCAAACTGGAAAATGTAAGGGGTGGATGTGAATCCGTGTGTGTGTGTGTGAGATAGAGAGAGAGAGAGAATAAGCATGTCTGTATATTTCTTCTGCCTCTGTGTGCCACAGGTGCATAATGATATCTATGTAATCAATAGAATCATAGAGTTGGAAGGGGCCAAACAGGCCATCTCATCCAACCCCCTGCTCAATGTAGGATCAGCCTAGATTGTCCCTGACAGATGTTTGTCCAGCAGCTGCTTCAAGACTGCCAGTGAGGGGGAGCTCACCACCTCCCTAGCTAGCTGATTCCCTGTTGAACAACTCTGACTGTAAAAACATTTTTCCTTTACCCAGCTGTTACCATTCCATTCCACCCTTACCTTAAGTTCTGACCTCTGCTGCCAAGAGGAACAGTTCCCTCTCCTTATCATGTACTGATAAGGTGCTGAAACCAGGCAACGATATGTCTCCATTCTGTTTCCCTCTCTCAGTGTGTGTGGGGGAGAAGACTGTTCCTGCTTCCCCATGAAGAAAGGTTGAAGAGGTCAGGGCTCTTCAGCTTGGAGAGAAGATGATCGAGGGGCTGACATGATGATGATGAAGAAGAAGACTGCAGATTTATACCCCACCCTTCTCTCTGAATCAGAGACTCAGAGCGGGTCACAATCTCCTTTATCTTCTCCCCCCACAACAGACACCCTGTGAGTTGGTTGGAGCTGAGAGGGCTCTCACAGCAGCTGCCCTTTCAAGGACAACTCCTTGGGTTATGGCTAACCCAAGGCCATTCCAGCAGCTGCAAGTGGAGGAGTGGGAAATCAAACCCGGTTCTCCCAGATAAGAGTCCTCACACTTAACCACTACACCAAATTGGCATAATTTTGTAAGCGTGATAGAGGCTTACAAAATTATGCAGGGGACAGAGAAGGTAGAGGAAGATGTCCTTTTCTGCCTTTCTCACAATGTAAGGACTCCTAGGCTTAGTACAAATCGAAGGAAGTCCTTCACCCAAAGCGTAATTAACATGTGGAATTCACTGCCACAAGAAGTGGCAGCAGCTACAAGCACAGAGGGGGTGATAGAAACATATGGAGTAGAGGCCAGTTGGCTCATAGTCAAGGTATAGATGTCTGGGGTGTTGGTATTTTTTATATTCCTTAGCAGAGTACTTTCTGAGGTCCTGGCCCTGACCTGGTGGAATCAGCTCCCTAGAGAGATCCGGGCCCTACCTGGCTTACTGGCCTTTCGTAGCGCCTGCAAAACGGAGCTGTTCCACCAGGTCATTGGATGAGGCAGTGGGCATCTATTTATCTATCAGTTGGCCTCCCCTCTACTGCTCTGCTGCAGTACTGTACTGTGATGCTGCATTGTGGTTCTATTTTGTGCTATACCACCTTGCTGTCATGTCATCCTGCTGAATCATCTTGCTGCACTTTGATGAATGTTGTCATTGGTTTTATTATGATTTATTGTGATTTTATTTCTATTTGCTCTACTCCGCTCTGAGCCCCCAATGGGGGAATGGGCAGGATAGAAATAAAATAAAATAATAATAATAAACAACTAGCCTGTAAGCACAGCAAAAGCCATGTGGTTAGCGGAGGCTGCATGTTTGCTATGATGAAACAAAAAGTAAATGGAGACTTCTTTGAGATTTCAAATTAAGGAGTATTATAGGAACTCCATTCTCTAGATAGGAAAAATGGGAGATATGTATCTAATCCAACTAGCTGGATGAGGCAGGCAAGGCAGCTGGCCCCCTTCCTGGAGCGCGACGACCTAGCAACAGTGATCCATGCTACGGTCACCTCGAGGTTGGACTACTGTAATGCCCTCTACATGGGGCTGCCCCTGTCCCGAACTCAGAAATTGCAGCTGGTGCAGAATGCCGCAGCCCGGCTGTTACTGGGTCTCCCAAAGTGGGGACACATTCGGCCGGGTCTTCGGACCCTGCACTGGCTTCCAGTGATATACCGAGTCCAGTACAAGGTGCTGGTTATTACCTTTAAAGCCCTATATGGCCTGGGACCTGTCTACCTGAAGGACCGTCTCTCCCCACATGTGCCCCAGAGAGTACTGAGGTCGGGAACACAAAATCTCCTTACTATCCCTGGGCCAAAAGAAACCCGCTTGAAATCCACCAGAGAAAGGGCTTTCTCTGTTATGGCCCCTACATGGTGGAATCAGCTGCTGGAGGAGGTGAGGGCCCTGCGGGACCTTGTTCAGTTCTGCAGGGCCTGTAAGACGACCCTCTTCTGGCTAGCTTACACCTAGCTAAGATGAGAACTCAATGTAGCTTGCCAGACTTCTGTTTTATATATATTTGGATTGTTTATTAGTTTTAATGTTTTATCTGTTTTAAATGTTTAACTGTTTACATATTTAAATATTGTTCAATTTTTATGTTCGACTAATTGTTGGAAGCCGCCCTGAGCCACTTGTGGGAAGGGCGGGATACAAATCCTAAATAAATAAACAGAGATGACAAGACGTGTCCTGCTCTCATGATGACAAAGAGGGAGAGTGTGACAAAGTGTGTGTGTGAGAGAGAGACATCAAGCTGGAAGGAAGGAACTTCCCTGAGAGTAGCAATCTACACTTCAAAGGGATAGCAGCAGACAAGAAAGGAAGGATGTCCTGTGTCCTCTCTCTGACTCTTTGACAGCCCCCTCCGAACTCTGAGGCTGAGAGACAGTGCAAAGGCCTCCACTTCCAACATAGGACAGTGATGCTCTGTATTCTTGGTATATGGGTGGCCACAGTGGGAGGGCTTCCAATTTTATAATTTTTATTGATTTTAACTATAAAAAGAAAAAGCATAAGCATAGATACAGAAGCATTAAAGAGGGGGAGGGGGAGATCCAGAGTGGAAGACCAGAAACAAAGAAAAATGCAAATATATCTGTTACATTTCTACCTCCAAAACACCCAATTCTTTCTACCTGCAAGTATTAAATTTTCCCCTTATATTTTACCATCTTTATCTTTCATTATACACTTTTTACTAAACTATTACTTAAAATACAAGTCTAAACTATTCTTCTTCAGCACATTTAAGTATAAAAAAGTCAGAGAAGTCTCAACACAGAACTAACTGGATAAGCTTAACCATATTAAAAATACAGACTAACTTGTTATTTTAACAATGTCGTAATTAAAATGAGCATAAGAAACAAATATCTTTATCCTTCTAACTTACTTATTTCAAACGGAACAAAAAAGAAATCAGATTTAAAATATCATAAAACGTAGAGAGATAAAAAAGTGATAAGCAGAAAGAAAACATAGTAATTTATCTGTCTCAGTATAAATATGTTCTCCAAACAAACATATTAAGAGCAGATCTACCAGATTACAGAATAATTGTGTTGACTGCCTTCTTAAAAATTAATCCAAGTTAACTATTTATTTATATAAAATTCTTTTCAAAACTTTTAAATCCTTTAACTCTTATATCCATATTGTTCTAGGAGGAACAACTTAATATGTCCCAAAAATCTCACTTGGCCTTTTAAAATTGCATGTCAGTTCTTGTTGAGAGTTCCATGTCCAAGTACCCACAGTTTAAAAACCCTTCTTCCTGAAAGTTTCCCACATCTTGATTTTTTTGCTGAGATATACCTTCTCTCTCCTTAGTGCAGTCATCCCTCTTGAGAAAAATAGTAAGGATCCCACGCCACTTGTTCCTCTTGAAAAAACTTCAATCAGTCTCGATTTCCGGTCCTTCTTTTTAACTGCGCAATAAGGTTCCATTTTGGTTTTCTTCTGTTCGTTTCCCAGCAGATCACTCTCCAATTCCAATTCCACAGATGTCACCGAGATCTCTTTAACACTCTGCTCATGTAGATTTGAGATTTCGCTAGCTTTCAACATAAAAGCTTCCATTTGCTTTTGTATCAACTCGGTTCGTGAATGAACCAAGGTCTTGCTTTAGAGAAATTATGGTGTCCAATATATCTTTTTTATAAAACATTTCGTTTGGTAATGCCATTTTTCTCTACCAAATAACTCAGTCTATTAATCAAAGTTGAAAAGTAATTTAGAGACTCAGTTAGTCTTTCTCTCCAAATCTCCTCCAGCCGTGTGTTTTGATTGTTGCCATTTCAGTTGCATTCAGGCAGCAAAGACAAATCTCTCTAAAATATATCTCATTTTTGTTCAGACCATATTATAGCCAGATAATAGTCTCATTAACACATATTCAATTATAATCCGGGTCGATTTGAGTATCTATATTCAGTCTAATTCAAATTGTTGCCAATGCTCAAAGTTGTTCTTTGTCTTTTCGAAGCTTCATTCACGGGAAAGTGGAGGGGGGGAATTCACCTCTTTCCCTTCCTTTGAACCACAGTGGGAGGGCTTCTGAAGTTCTGGCCCTGCTGGTGGACCTCCTGATAGAGTCTGGGTTTTGGCCACTGCCTGTGAGGTGGGTAGGGCTGAGAGGGACTTTCAAGGACAACCTCTCGAGAGCTGTGGCTGACCCAAGGCCATTCCAGCAGGCGCAAGTGGAGGAGTGAGGAATCAAACCCGGTTCTCCCAGATAAGAGTCCCCACACTTAACCATTACTCCAAACTGGCTCTCCCAGACAGAACATCATGGGCCCCAAACCTAAGAACAGAAGAGAACCCTTGTTGCATCAGGCCAGTGGTCCATCCGGGCCAACACAGGGGGCGAAAACCAATGTTCCCTCTAAGTTTTGGAATCTCATGAGCAACAATTCTACTTTGTGAGCTACTGACATTAAAGTTGTGACTCGCTACTGCATAAATTAGTTTGCTCTGGGTAGGCCCGGCGCTGGCCTTCCCAGCAGCCCAGCCCGAAAACAGCCCCCCCCTTTTTCTTTTACATATTTTTTCGCTGGCTCCCTTTGAAGCAGGGGGGGAAGGGCCGCGCAGCATGCTGGCGGGGAGTGTCTTGGGCTGTGCAGAGGCGCCCTAGGCAGCCTTCGAATGTTGCCTAGTGGATGCACCAGCTCTGGAGCTATTTTTCCGGAGCTAAGACAAAAAAATTGTGAGCCACAGGCTTAAAAACTATGAGCTTGCTCATAAGAACATAAGAGAAGCCATGTTGGATCAGGCCAACGGCCCATCAAGTCCAACACTCTGTGTCACACAGTGGCAAAAAAATTTATATACACACATACACTGTGGCTAATAGCCACTGATGGACCTGTGCTCCATATTTTTATCTAAACCCTTCTTGAAGGTGGCTATACTTGTGGCCGCCACCACCTCCTGTGGCAGTGAATTCCACATGTTAATCACCCTTTGGGTGAAGAAGTACTTCCTTTTATCCATTTTAACCTGTCTGCTCAGCAATTTCATTGAATGCCCACGAGTTCTTGTATTGTGAGAAACGGAGAAAAGTACTTCTTTCTCTATCCCATGCATTATCTTGTAAACCTCTATCATGTCACCCCGCAGTCGACGTTTCTCCAAGCTAAAGAGTCCCAAGCGTTTCAACCCTTCTTCATAGGGAAAGTGCTCCAGCCCTTTAATCATTCTAGTTGCCCTTCTCTGGACTCTCTCCAATGCTATAATATCCTTTTTGAGGTGCGGCGACCAGAACTGCACACAGTACTCCAAATGAGACCGCACCATCGATTTATACAGGGGCATTATGATACTGGCTGATTTGTTTTCAATTCTCTTCCTAATAATTCCCAGCATGGCGTTGGCCTTTTTTATTGCAAACGCACACTGTCTTGACATTTTCAGTGAGTTATCTACCACGACCCCAAGATCTCTCTCTTAGTCAGTCTCTGCCAGTTCACACCCCATCAACTTGTATTTGTAGCTGGGATTCTTGGCCCCAATGTGCATTACTTTGCACTTGGCCACATTGAACCTCATTTGCCATGTTGACGCCCACTCACCCAGCCTCAACAGATCCCTTTGGAGTTCCTCACAATCCTCTCTGGTTCTCACCACCCTGAACAATTTTGTGTCATCCGCAAACTTGGCCACTTCACTGCTCACTCCCAACTCTAAATCATTTATGAACAAGTTAAAGAGCATGGGACCCAGTACCGAGCCCTGCGGCACCCCACTGCTTACCGTCCTCCACTGTGAAGACTGCCCATTTATACTCACTCTCTGCTTCCTATTACTCAGCCAGTTTTTGATCCACAAGAGGACCTGTCCTTTTACTCCATGACTCTCAAGCTTTCTAAGGAGCCTTTGATGAGGAACTTTATCAAAAACTTTCTGGAAGTCAAGGTAAACAACATCTATTGGGTCTCCTTTGTCCACATGTTTGTTCACCCCCTCAAAGAGATAATAATAATAATAATAATAATAAATTTTATTTCTATCCCGCCCTCCCCACCTTAGCGGGCTCAGGGCGGCTAACAGCATATTACAAAACATACAGTGATATTATAAAAACATTTAAATCCAACAATATAAAACATCAACAATAAAACTACTAACATTAAAAACCAGTTCAATGATATAATTATTCTGCGGTGTGAATCTTCAGACCGCATTGGCGGCTCCTTAATTCTTGATCTTCCTAACAGTCCGGATGTGCCAGTTTAAAAAGGACGGTCTTGCAGGCCCTGCGGAACTGCTCAAGGTTCCGCAGGGCCCGCACCTCCTCGGGGAGTCGGTTCCACAGAGTAGGAGCCGCACTCGAGAATGCCCGTACTCTGGTGCTCTGATGTTTAATCTCCTTCGGCCCGGGGATGGTCATCAGATTTTTCCCGGCTGACCTCAGTGCTCTCTGGGGTTCGTATGGGGAAAGACGGTCCCTCAGGTAGGTGGGTCCTCGGCCATATAAGGCTTTAAAGGTAACGACCAACACTTTGTACTGGACTCGGTATATAATTGGCAGCCAGTGCAGTTCACGTAGCCCCGGCTGTATATGCTCCCGTTTTGGAAGTCCCAACAACAGCCTGGCCGCCGCATTCTGCACTAGCTGCAGCTTCCGAGTCCGGCACAGAGGTAGCCCCAAGTAGAGGGCATTACAGTAGTCTAGTCTTGAGGTGACCGTTGCGTGGATCACCGTTGCGAGGTCCCGGCGCTCGAGGAAAGGGGCCAACTGCCTTGCCCGCTTCAGATGGAAGAATGCTGACTTGGCAGTGGCTGCTATCTGGGCCTCCATTGATAGTGAAGGCTCCAGTAAAACACCTAGGCTCTTTACCTGGCGCGCTGCTTTCAATAGCGCACCGTCGAAGGCCGGGAGAGCTATTTCCCTTCCCAGGGCGCCGCGGCCCACGCACAGGACCTCTGTCTTCGCTGGGTTCAGCTTCAGCCCGCTCAGCCTGAGCCATGTCGCGACAGCCTGTAAAGCCCGGTCGAGATTCCCTGGTGCGGAGTTGGGCCAGCCGTCCATTAGCAGATAGAGCTGGGTGTCGTCTGCATATTGATGGCAACCCAGCCCAAACCGCCGGGCAATCTGGGCGAGGGGGCGCATATAGATGTTGAACAACATCGGGGAGAGAACTGCTCCCTGAGGCACCCCACAATCCAGTGTGCGCCTCCGGGATCGTTCTCCCCCAATAGCCACCCTCTGTCCCCGACCTAGGAGAAAGGAGGAAAGCCATTGCAGGGCCGACCCCTCAACCCCAATGTCGGCGAGGCGGCGCGTCAGTAGCCGATGGTCGACTGTATCAAATGCAGCCGACAGATCTAACAGCATCAGCACTGCAACGCCGCCTCGATCCAGTTGCCGTTGGAGGTCATCCACTAAGGCGACCAGCACCGTCTCCGTCCCATGGCCCGGCCGGAAGCCTGACTGACATGGGTCCAGGACAGAAGCGTCATCCAGAAACCTCTGAAGCTGCTGCGCCACGGCCCTCTCAATAATTTTACCTAAAAACGGTAAATTAGACACCGGTCGATAGTTCGCCAATTCGGCCGGGTCTGCTGTAGCTTTTTTCAAGAGAGGGCGGACCAAGGCCTCTTTTAGGGGTGTTGGAAATTGCCCCTCTAAGAGGGACCTATTTATGATGTCCCGTAAAGGACATCTAAGCTCCCCCTGGCAGGATTTAATCAGCCAAGAGGGGCAGGGGTCCAGATCGCATGTTGTCGGGCGAGCAGCGGAGAGGATTCTGTCGACTTCCTCCAGGCTGAGCGGGTCGAAGTGGTCCAGCACTAAACCTGAAGACAGGCACGGAGCCTCAATTTCACTCACTGTATCCAAGGTGGTAGGCAGGTCTTGGCGGAGCAACGAGATTTTATCTGCAAAATATCTCGCAAATGCCTCACAGCCTATTTCCAATTCTCTAACATTTGGTTTGCCTTGAGGCAACGTTATAAGATCCCCAATTATTCTAAATAATTGTGCTGGGCGCGAGTTTGCAGATGCAATCTTGGTAGCAAAGTATTCTTTCTTTGCAGCCTTGACTGCCATCTCATAAGACTTCATAAACGTTCTATAGGATGTTCTCGTTGCTTCGTCCCGAGTATGCCTCCACTGCCTCTCTAGTCGTCTAAGCCCTTGTTTCAGCCGGCGCAACCCCAGGGTGTACCATGGGGCCAGCTTCGTGCGAGGGCGTAGAGGACGCCGGGGTGCAATTTCGTCGATAGCCCTGGATAGCTGGTCCTGCCAGATCTCCACCAGGTCATCGAGGGAATTGCCAGTGGGCCAAGGATCCCTCAGGGCCGTTTGGAACCGTTCCGGGTCCATCAGGCCCCGAGGGCGAGCCAAAATAGGCTCTCCGCCCATACAGGGTTGGGGTAGCATCCCCATACGGGCCTTAAGGGCTAGGTGATCCGACCATGGTACCGCTTCTACGGCGATATCGTTCACCAAAATCCCGGACGCAAAGATCAGGTCTAATGTGTGCCCGGCCTGATGCGTGGGAGTCGTGACAAGTTGAGAGAGTCCCAGTGTTGCCATGGACGACACTAGGTCCATCGCCTGAGTGGAGGCCGTGTCGTCGGCATGGACGTTGAAGTCACCCAGGACCATAAGCCTCGGGTACTCCAACGCCCAGCCCGCCACTGCCTCCAATAGTGATGGTAAGGCATTGGCCGGTGCGTTAGGCGGACGGTACACCAGCCAAATTGCCAACCCCTCTCCAACATCCCACGCCAGACCGGCGCATTCAATCCCATCAATCCTTGGGCCCGGGAGAGCCCGAAAGGAGTAATCCTCCCGTATGAGTAATGCTACGCCTCCCCCCCGCCCGCTACTCCGTGATTGGTGGAAGACCGAGTATCAGGTTAGTGTAACAGGTTAGTGAGGCAAGATCTTCCCTTGCAGAACCCATGCTGAGTCTTCCTCAATAACCCGTGTTCATCAATGTGCCTACTCATTCTGTCCTTGATAATGCTTTCTACCAACTTTCACGGTATTGAAGTCAGACTGACTGGCCTGTAATTTCCCGGGTCTCCTCTGGAACCTTTTTTAAAGATGGGGGTGACATTTGCTACCTTCCAGTCCTCAGGAACGGAGGCAGATTTCAATGAAAGATTACAGATTTTTGTTAGAAGATCCACAAGTTCAACTTTGAGTTCTTTCAGAATTCTCGGATGTATGCCATCCGGACCCGGTGACTTATTAGTTTTTAATTTGTCTATCAGTTGTAGGACCTCCTCTTTTGTCACCTCAATCTGACTCAGGTCTTTCAATACCCCTTCCAAAATTAGTGGTTCTGGGGCGGGCAAAAAGTTCTCATCTTCCACAGTGAAGACGGAGGCAAAAAATTCATTCAGCTTCTCAGCCATTTCCCTATCCTCCTTCAGTAATCCTTTTACCCCATGGTCATCCAAGGGCCCCACTGCCTCCCTGGCTGGTTTCCTACTTCTAATATATTTGAAGAAAGTTTTATTGTTGGTCTTTATGTTTTTTGCAATATGCTCCTCATAGTCCCTTTTTGCCTGCCTGATCACAGTCTTGCATTTGATTTGCCACAGCTTGTGTTCCCTTTTACTAATCTCACTTGGACTGGTTTTCCACCGCTTAAAGGAGTCCTTCTTACCTTTTACAGCTTCCATTACTTTGTTTGTTAACCACGCAGGCCTTTTCTTATGCCTGTTTGTGCCTTTCCTAACTTGTGGTATGTATTTTATCTGAGCTTCTAGGATTATAGTTTTAAATAGCATCCAAGCTTTCCCAAGGGTTTTGACCGTATGTACCTTTCCTTTCAGTTTCCTCCTCACATGCCTCCTCATCTCAGTGTATTTACTGACTGGTCTTAGTATTCCTGTCAAGCGCCGATATTTCTCAATAAGCAGTCTTTTGTTTTAAATCAAAGCTCTCATCACCCTGAACAATTTAGTGTCATCCGCAAACTTGGCCACTTCACTGCTCACTCCCAACTCTAAATCATTTATGAATAAGTTAAACAGCATGGGACCCAATACCGAGCCCTGCGGCACCCCACTGCTTACCGTCCTCCACTGCGAAGACTGCCCATTTATACTCACTCTCTGCTTCCTATTACTCAGCCAGTTTTTGATCCACAAGAGGACCTGTCCTTTTACTCTATGACTCTCAAGCTTTCTAAGGAGCCTTTGATGAGGAACTTTATCAAAAGCTTTCTGGAAGTCAAGGTAAACAACATCTATTGGGTCTCCTTTGTCCACATGTTTGTTCACCCCCTCAAAGAAATGTAACAGGTTAGTGAGGCAAGATCTTCCCTTGCAGAACCCATGCTGAGTCTTCCTCAATAACCCGTGTTCATCAATGTGCCTACTCATTCTGTCCTTGATAATGCTTTCTACCAACTTTCACGGTATTGAAGTCAGACTGACTGGCCTGTAATTTCCCGGATCTCCTCTGGAACCCTTTTTAAAAATGGGGGTGACATTTGCTACCTTCCAGTCCTCAGGAACGGAGGCAGATTTCAATGAAAGATTACAGATTTTTGTTAGAAGATCCACAAGTTCAACTTTGAGTTCTTTCAGAACTCTCGGATGTATGTCATCCGGACCCGGTGACTTATTAGTTTTTAATTTGTCTATCAGTTGTAGGACCTCCTCTTTTGTCACCTCAATCTGACTCAGGTCTTTCAACACCCCTTCCAAAATTAGTGGTTCTGGGGCGGGCAAAAAGTTTTCGTCTTCCACAGTGAAGACGGAGGCAAAAAATTCATTTAGCTTCTCAGCCATTTCCCTATCCTCCTTCAGTAATCCTTTTACCCCATGGTCATCCAAGTGCCCCACTGCCTCCCTGGCTGGTTTCCTACTTCTAATATATTTGAAGAAATTTTTATTGTTGGTCGTTATGTTTTTTGCAATATGCTCCTCATAGCCCTTTTTTGCTTGCCTGATCACAGTCTTGCATCTGATTTGCCACAGCCTGTGTTCCCTTTTACTAATCTCACTTGGACTGGTTTTCCACCGCTTAAAGGAGTTCTTCTTACCTTTTACAGCTTCCATTACTTTGTTAACCACGCAGGCCTTTTCTTATGCCTGTTTGTGCCTTTCCTAACTTGTGGTATGTATTTTATCTGAGCTTCTAGGATTATAGTTTTAAATAGTGTCCAAGCTTCCCCAAGGGTTTTGACCATATGTACCTTTCCTTTCAGTTTCCTCCTCACATGCCTCCTCATCTCAGTGTATTTACCCCTTTTAAAGTTTAACGTGGTTGTGGTGGTCTTTTTGGACAACTCCCTATTTATACAAACGGTGAAATCAATAACATTATGGTCACTGCTCCCAAGTGGCGCAATCACTTTTACATCTCTCACCAAGTCTTGGGCATTACTTAGGACCAAATCCAGGATCACACTAACTTAGGGTGACCATAATGTCTGAAGGCCAGCCAGGGACAACGGGGGGGGGGGGGGAGGCAGGGGTGCGCGCGTGCAAAGCGCGCGCGCCGCCGGAAACAGGAAGTGACGTCACTTCCGGTGACGTCATGCCACCACCGGAAACAGGAAGTGGCATCACTTCCTGTGACATCATTTCCCCCGCGTCACCTGCCGGAAACGGGAAGTGACATCACTTCCTGTGACATCATTTCCCCCAAATGACATCATTTTCCCCAAATGCCACTGCCGGAAACAGGAAGTGACTTCACAGCACTTCCTGTGACGTCCCCAAAAATCCCCCAAATATCACCGCCGGAAACAATTTTCTTCTCAAATCCTGTATATACTTCATCAGTATATGGGATAAGGCACTTTCTCAACTGTGCTGCATAATGCAGCCTATTTATTTTGTCCTGTTGGCTTTGTTGGCTCTATCTGCGCCACCTTCATCACTTTCGGGGTGTGGATCCCCCAGTGGGGTGGTCTCCCGACTCCCTCCGCTGACTGTTTCTGATAGCCCTGCGCCCCCTCTTTCATTTGATATGTGTCCCGTGCGGGTGCCACCCTCCCGCCGGGAGATGCCGCAAAATGAGCCCCCTTGAGGCTTATGGCGGCAGGGCTCGGGGGAAGCGAGCTAGACTGCTGTTCTTTTGAGGGGTTATAGAGTGTTTCGAGCCCGTCCCTGTGGCATCGGTCCCATCATTGTGGGACCCAGGGGGCCGGCGCAGCGGCACGCCGAAGCAGCCTGTCACTAATAACACAGGTCGAGATGCAGGACAGGAACCTGGAAGTGACCGACAGGCTGCTTCAGCGTGCCGCTGCGCTGGCCCCC
The DNA here is from genome assembly GCF_032191835.1 of Heteronotia binoei. NCBI lineage: Eukaryota > Metazoa > Chordata > Lepidosauria > Squamata > Gekkonidae > Heteronotia > Heteronotia binoei. The sequence goes on along the minus strand of NC_083227.1, from coordinate 16,693,312 downwards.
TGGGCCCCACAATGATGGGACCGATGCCACAGGGACGGGCTCGAAACACTCTATAACCCCTCAAAAGAACAGCAGTCTAGCTCGCTTCCCCCGAGCCCTGCCGCCATAAGCCTCAAGGGGGCTCATTTTGCGGCATCTCCCGGCGGGAGGGTGGCACCCGCACGGGACACATATCAAATGAAAGAGGGGGCGCAGGGCTATCAGAAACAGCCGGCGGAGGGAGTCGGGAGACCACTCCACTGGGGGATCCACACCCCGAAAGTGATGAAGGTGGCGCAGATAGAGCCAACAGAGCCAACAGGACAAAATAAATAGGCTGATTTATGCAGCACAGTTGAGAAAGTGCCTTATCCCATATACTGATGAAGTAAATACAGGATCTGAGAACAAAATTGCACTAGAAGACACAAACACAAAGCTCCCTTACACTGAATCAGTGCTTGGGTCCACCAAAGTCAGTATTGTCACATAAGAGAAGCTCTGTTGGATCAGGCCAGTGGCCCATCCAGTCCAACACTCTGCGTCACATAAGAACATAAGAGAAGCCCTGTTGGATCAGGCCAGTGGCCCATCCAGTCCAACACTCTGTGTCACACTTAAGAACATAAGAGAAGCCCTGTTGGATCAGGCCAGTGGCCCATCCAGTCCAACACTCTGCGTCACATAAGAACATAAGAGAAGCCCTGTTGGATCAGGCCAGTGGCCCATCCAGTCCAACACTCTGTGCCACACTTAAGAACATAACATAAGAGAAGCCCTGTTGGATCAGGCCAGTGGCCCATCCAGTCCAACACTCTGCGTCACATAAGAACATAAGAGAAGCCTGTTGGATCAGGCCAGTGGCCCATCCAGTCCAACACTCTGTGTCACACTTAAGAACATAAGAGAAGCCCTGTTGGATCAGGCCAGTGGCCCATCCAGTCCAACACTCTGTGTCACACTTAAGAACATAACATAAGAGAAGCCCTGTTGGATCAGGCCAGTGGCCCATCCAGTCCAACACTCTGTGTCACACTTAAGAACATAACATAAGAGAAGCCCTGTTGGATCAGGCCAGTGGCCCATCCAGTCCAACACTCTGCGTCACATAAGAACAGAAGGAAGGAAGGAAGGAAGGAAGGAAGGAAGGAAGGAAGGAAGGAAGGAAGGAAGGAAGGAAGGAAGGAAGGAAGGAAGGAAGGAAGGAAGGAAGGAAGGAAGGAAGGAAGGAAGGAAGGAGGGAGGGAAGAAAGGAAGGCCACCCCCAACCGCCAGCCCCCCCCCCGCTTTCGGCCCCCTTACCTGCGGCGGCGGCGAGTCCAGCGGCAGCGGCGGCGAGTCCGGTGGCGGCGGCGGAGAGGCCTTTCCGATGCCCTCCCGGGCCTCCGCCAGCACGGGGGGGGGGGTGGTAGAGGCCGGGGAAGCGTCGGAAAGGCCCGCGGGGGTCGCTGGAGGGCCTCCAGCGACCCCCGCGGGCCTTTCCGACGCCCTCCCGGGCGGAGGAGGACGGGGGGGTGGGAGCTTGGAGCCCCGGGGAGCGTCGGAAAGGCCCGCGGGGGTCGCTGGAGGCCCTCCAGCGACCCCCGCGGGCCTTTCCGACGCCCTCCCGGGCGGAGGAGGACGGGGGTGGGAGCTTGGAGCCCCGGGGAGCGTCGGAAAGGCCCGCGGGGGTCGCTGGAGGCCCTCCAGCGACCCCCGCGGGCCTTTCCGACGCTCTCCCGGGCAGAGGAGGACGGGGGGTGGGAGCTTGGAGCCCCGGGGAGCGTCGGAAAGGCCCGCGGGGGTCGCTGGAGGGCCTCCAGCGACCCCCGCGGGCCTTTCCGACGCCCTCCCGGGCAGAGGAGGACGGGGGGGGGTGGGAGCTTGGAGCCCCGGGGAGCGTCGGAAAGGCCCGCGGGGGTCGCTGGAGGCCCTCCAGCGACCCCCGCGGGCCTTTCCGACGCTCTCCCGGGCGGAGGAGGACGGGGGGTGGGAGCTTGGAGCCCCAGGGAGCGTCGGAAAGGCCCGCGGGGGTCGCTGGAGGGCCTCCAGCGACCCCCGCGGGCCTTTCCGACGCCCTCCCGGGCAGAGGAGGACGGGGGGTGGGAGCTTGGAGCCCCGGGGAGCGTCGGAAAGGCCCGCGGGGGTCGCTGGAGGGCCTCCAGCGACCCCCGCGGGCCTTTCCGACGCTCTCCCGGGCAGAGGAGGACGGGGGGGTGGGAGCTTGGAGCCCCGGGGAGCGTCGGAAAGGCCCGCGGGGGTCGCTGGAGGCCCTCCAGCGACCCCCGCGGGCCTTTCCGACGCTCTCCCGGGCGGAGGAGGACGGGGGGTGGGAGCTTGGAGCCCCGGGGAGCGTCGGAAAGGCCCGCGGGGGTCGCTGGAGGGCCTCCAGCGACCCCCGCGGGCCTTTCCGACGCTCTCCCGGGCCTCCGCCGCCACCGCCCGGCCCCGTGCGCGGGCGGGAAGGCGGCGAGTGAGGGAGGGAGCGTCCCTGCGCGTGCGCAGGGTGATCTGCGCACGCGCAGGGTCGCTCCCTCCCTTACTCGCCGCCTTCCCCGCCCGGGCGCACGGTCCCCGGCTCTCTGGCTGGCTAAACCGGGACCTCTTAATGGTCCCGGTATACCCAGCCCGGGAGCCGGGAATTGGGGGCCAGATCCGGGAAAGTCCCGGGAGACCGGGACGGTCTGGCCACCCTACACTAACTCAGCTTAGAGGGAACACTGGCCCAAACCCCAGGTGCCTCTAGCAGAACCAATGTCCTTCGAGGCGGAGAGATGCACCGCTGGGCTCCCCCCCCCACGCCCACTGCCTTCCTCTCCTCTCCCTTGGTGCCTCGTCCAGGTTTCTGGCCCCAGCTGGCTGGACTGCGCCCTGGAGTGGCCGGAGGAGGGGAGCAGCCCCGGCCTTCCCTCACCCCCCCACCTACCTAGACGGGGAAAGGCTGGGGGCCCTTAGCTCTTTGCCCAGCCTGAATGGTGAAGGGCTTGGGGCCCTCTCCCTTAGCTCATTGGCCAGCCTGGATGGTGAAGGGCTTGGCGCCCTCTCCCTTAGCTCATCGGCCAGCCTAGATGGTGAAGGGCTTGGAGCCCTCTCCCTTAGCTCATTGGCCAGCCTGGATGGTGAAGGGCTTGGCAACCTCTCCCTTAGCTCATTGGCCAGCCTGGATGGTGAAGGGCTTGGCAACCTCTCCCTTAGCTCATTGGCCAGCCTGGATGGTGCAGGGCTTGGCGACCTCTCCCTTAGCTCATTCGCCAGCCTGGATTGTGAAGGGCTTGGCGACCTCTCCCTTAGCTCATAGGCCAGCCTGGATGGTGAAGGGCTTGGCGCCCTCTCCCTTAGCTCATTCGCTAGCCTGGATGGTGAATGGCTTGGCGCCGTCTCCCTTACCTCATTGCCCAGTCTGGATGGTGACGGGCTTGGCAACCTCTCCCTTAGCTCATTCACCAGCCTGGATGGTGAAGGGCTTGGCGCCCTCTCCCTTAGATCATTGGCCAGCCTTGATGGTGAAGGGTTTGGCGCCCTCTCCCTTAGCCCTTCTAGCCTTGATGGTGAACAGCTTGTCGGCCAGCCACACAACTCTTCCCCGAACATATCGAAGACATCCTCTCCCTGCAAATTACTGGGAGAGAGTGAAAGAGAAAGGCGGGAAAGCGGCTCTGTGGGGTCGATTATGACGTCGCCACTGCTGCTTGGTGACGTATAGCTCAGTCTCCCCCCTCCCTCTCCCTGCCTGGAGGGCTGAGGCGTGGTCGGTTGTGAGCTGAGGCGGGGTCGGCTGCTGCTCTGTGACGTATGGCTCAGTCTCCCCCCTCCCTCTCCCTGGCTGGAGGGCTGAGGCGTGGTCGGCTGTGACATCGCCGCTGCTGCTCTGTGACGTATAGCTCAGTCTCCCCCCAAAGCTGGCTCTTCGCCATCTTCCAGTACTGCTATATGCAGACGATGTGGTACTGTTATCTAGAACACCTATTGGGTTGCGGAGAGCATTAGACAGCTTTGTTAAGTACTACGAAAATGAACGGTTGGTAATAAACTTTGAAAAAACAAAAGTGATGGCATTTGGCAAAAAAGCCAAGAAGAGGTATTGGACTATGAAAGGGAAGAGAATAGAACAAGTAACAAAATTTACTTATTTGGGAATGGTAATTCAGAATACAGGTGCCTATACTGAACATTGTAATATGAGGGTGGAGAAAGCTGAGAAAACAATGTACGCTATCCTGAGATTTTTTCGCTCTAAGGGGGCCTTCTATGTTCCGGCAGCACTGAAACTGTTCCAATACAAAGTGTTAACACAATTGCTCTATGGTATTAACCTGGGCATTTCGGCTAAAAAACTGAAGGCTCTCGAGAAAGTGCAATCTAAATTTCTTCGTAACGTTTTGCAGCTTCCGCCAGGTGTGTCAAATGCCCTTTTGCGTTTAGAAACTGGGCAAATGAGAATTGAGGCCAGAATTATGTTATCTTCGGCATGTCAATGGCTAAGGATCCATAAAAACAAAAAAGGCCTCTTCCCTTTAATAACTCAAGACCCCTATAGGCCAAGGTGGCTGCAATTGGTCAGAAGCAACTTAGAAAGTATAGGATTCTCACTTGAAAACCTCTTGGCACAGAGCTATGCCAAAGCAAAAAGTATTATCAAACAAAGAATCTGCGATATAGAGAGACAAAGGGATCTAGAACAGGCCCCCTCTTTTTTAGCAGCTACTGAGACCAAATATGTTATGAGGACGGCCAAGTACTTTTTTTATTTGGAGGTACCAGCCCACAGAAGAGCCTTTACGTTGGCTCGATGCGCAGCCATGCCCTCAAAGGTGCTAGAAGGGAAATATAGAAAAGTCCCATATGAAGACCGACGCTGTCCTTGTGCTATGGGAGAGGTGGAGTCGATGACTCATATGTTTTTTCGTTTTAACCAATTTATTGATAGCATATGGTTACAGAACTTAATTTCCCTTCGTTGCTTCAATACTAACCCATATGACTTTTCAATCCCCCCTCCCTCCAATATAGACTTCCCCGAGGTTATAGATTCTAATTCAATACTAAAGATACATCTGACTAATCAAAATTCGTTATATAAATATTTTCCCCTCCTTCTTGCTTCTTCGTTTGTTTTTTTCCCCCCCCATTATTACTAAAAAATTGTCCAATGTCTTCTTACATTCGACTCTTTCTCTATATATTCTTTAAACTTCCTCCACTCTTTTTTAAATATCTCCAAATCATAGTCTCTTAATGTTCTAGTTAATTTATCCATTTCACTCCACGATAGAACTTTCATAGTCCAATCCCATTTATCCGGTATTTTTTCTTGCTTCCAAAGCTGCGCATACAATGTCCTAGCAGCTGATAGCAGGTACCAAATTAGAGTCCTATCTTCCTTTGGATATTTTTCTAATTGTAATCCAAGCAAAAATGTCTCTGCAATTTTCTTAAAATCGTAACCCAATATTTTGGAGATTTCTTGTTGTATCATCTTCCAATACTCTTTCGCTTTTTCACATGTCCACCACATATGGAAGAAAGAACCTTCATGTTTTTTACACTTCCAACATCTATCCGACATTTTCTTGCTCATCTTAGCCAATTTTTTCGGGGTCATATACCACCTGTACATCATCTTAAAACAATTTTCTTTTATGCTCTGACAAGTTGATATCTTCATTGAGTTCTTCCAAAGGTATTCCCATGCATCCATTTGTACTTCTCTATTCACATTGATTGCCCATTTGACCATTTGAGATTTTACTACTTCTTCTTCTGTAGACCATTTCAATAATAACTTATATACTTTTGATATCAATTTTTCATTATCACCAAGCAGGACCCTTTCCAATTCTGTTTGTTCTCGTCTAATTCCTTCCAATTTTATATCATTTTCCAACAAGCTTTTAATTTGTTGCATTTGAAACCAATCATATTTATTGTCTAGCTCTTCCGGAGATTTTAATTCAATTTTATCTCCTCGAATCTTGAGCAGTTGGTTATATGACATTTCTTTTTTATCGTCGGATTCAGCTGTTATTTTTATTACTTCTGCTGGCACTATCCACAGCGGTTTTCTCTCGTCCCCATATTTCTTATATTTTATCCAAGTACTTAGTAAAGTGTTTCTAACATAGTGGTGAGAGAAAAGACCATCCATTTTATTCTTCCCATAATACATATACGCGTGCCAGCCGAATTTATTTCCGTGAGCTTCTAACCATAAAGGTTTTTTTTCTAACAGCATTATCCAATCTTTAATCCATGTCAAACAAACTGCATCATGATACAATCTTAGATCAGGAAGTTGAAAACCTCCTCTCTCTTTAGCATCTGTTAAAATCTTCATCTTTATTCTTGGTTTCTTTCCGGCCCATATAAAGTCAGAGATTTTCCTTTGCCATTTGTTAAATTGTTTTGCATCTTTTACAATCGGGATGGTTTGAAATAAATACATTATTCTTGGCAAAATATTCATTTTGATTGCAGCTATCCTACCCAATAAGGACAAATTAAGCCTATTCCATTTCATCAAATGTTTGTCCATTTTGCACCACAGTTTTTCATAATTATTTTTGAATAAATCAATATTCTTCATTGTTATCTCTATTCCAAGGTATTCAACTTTGGTTGTGACTTCACAACCCGTCACCTCTTGTAGTTCTTTTATTTTATTTGGTTTCATATTTTTGCATATTTTTACATAAGAATTTTGATTTTTCTTTGTTTATATACAATCCTTCTAGTTCTCCATACTCTTTTATCTTGGCTAACAACAATGGTGACACTTGAATCGGATTCTCCAGTATAAACACTATATCTTCTGCAAAAGCTTTGTATTTATAAGAGAATCTTCTAATTTTTAAACCTTCTATTTCTAAAAATGACAAGAGCAATATATACAGATCAATATGCAAAATTGTGTATAAATGCAGATCTTACTAAAGAACTGAAAGTGAGTAAAGGAACAAGGCAAGGATGTCCGTTATCACCACTGTTGTTTATAATGACTCTGGAAATATTGTTACAACAGACTCATATGTTTTTTCGATGCCCTTTCCACCAGGTACAGAGGGATAGGTTTGTTTCCCCGTTTGTAGTTAAACCAATGGCAGACGCGGACGAGGCATGTTTGGAGAAACTTTTGGTGGATGCAAGTCCAACTATCTCTAGACAGATAGCCAAATTTTGCCATTATCTTGTGAAGTTCCATACTAAGAAACAAGAAACTGCATGTCTTGTATGATCTCTTGGAATTTTAGTTTATAAATGTTTTTATATACTCTGATTTAAAGGATTTATATAAATTGGAACTGACTTGAATTTTAAAATTGGTTCAATTATATCTTAGTTATCTTGGATTGTATAGGTGGGGAAATGTTTATGTATTTTATTGTATTTTATGTTTTTTTAGGAGGGTATTTTATACTATCTTAGGTATTTTAGGAGGGTTTTATATGATGTGTTATAGTTTTTATATTGGTCTATGACTGTAATAAAGTTCATTCATTCATTCATAGCTCAGTCTCCCCCCTCCCTCTCCCTGGCTGGAGGGCTGAGGCATGGTCAGTTGTGACGTCGCCGCTGCTGCTTTGTGACGTATAGCTCAGTCTCCCCCCTCCCTCTCCCTGCCTGGAGGGCTGAGGCGTGGTCGGTTGTGGGCTGAGGCGTGGTCGGCTGCTGCTCTGTGACGTATAGCTCAGTCTCCCCCCTCCCTCTCCCTGGCTGGAGGGCTGAGGCGTGGTCGGTTGTGACATCGCCACTGCTGCTTTGTGACGTATAGCTCAGTCTCCCCCCTCCCTCTCCCTGCCTGGAGGGCTGAGGCGTGGTCGGCTGCTGCTCTGTGACATATAGCTCAGTCTCCCCCCTCCCTTTCCCTGGCCGGAGAGCTGAGGTGTGGTCGATTGTGACCTCGCAGCTGCTGCTCTGTGACATATGACTCAGTCTCCCCCCTCCCTCTCCCTGGCTGGAGGGCTGAGGCGTGATCGAATTGTGATGTTGCCGCTGCTGCTCTGTGACATATGGCTCAGTCTCCCTCCTCCCTCTGCCTGTCTGGAGGGCTGAGTCGTGGTTGATTGTGACGTCGCCGCTGCTGCTCTGTGACGTATGGCGCAGTCTCCCCCCTCCCTCTCCCTGGCTGGAGGGCTGAGGCGTGGTCGGTTGTGACATCGCAGCTGCTGCTCTGTGACGTATAGCTCAGTCTCCCCCCCCTCTCCCTGGCTGGAGGGCTGAGGCGTGGTTGATTGTGACGTCGCCGCTGCTGCTCTGTGATGTATGGCTCAGTCTCCCCCCCCCCCCAACTGGCTGGAGGGCTGAGGCGGTGGTCCGGGGTGGGGGCAGGGTGAGAGACCAGGCTTCTCTGCTGGAGGCAGGGGGGAGGAGCAAGAGTCCACCCCTCCGCAAAAGCCAAGCCTTTCCCACTTTGCCTTCCATACTGCTTTGGGTTGCCAAGTCCTTATCAAGAAATAGCTGGGGACTTTGGGGATGGAGCCATGAGACTTTGGGGGTTGAGCCGGGAGCAAGGTTGAGACAAGCATAACTGAACTCCAAAGGAGGGGAAGCTGCCAGACAGAAGCTCATGTGTGCTCTCTCCCCCCCACCCACCCTTGACCTCTGCCCAAATCCCTTAACTTCTCATTCACCTGCTCTGTCCCTCCAGCTTCCAAGCACGCCACCCACTGCCGCCTGCCTGGCAAAACTGCCCTCCCTTCTTCCCGGCCAGGAACTACAAGCCCAGCCCCCAGCAGAGGGGGCGCACAAGGCCTGGAAGCACCTGTTGGGTTGTTGTCGAGAAAGTCTGCCCTGTTGCCCCCTCGAGCCCTCTGCAAGAAATAGAGCCGGGAAGGGGGACTGGGGAGCATTCAGGGGCGATGCATCTTCCTGGCCAATCCCCACTCCTTGCTTCCAGCCCCAACTCTGCAGACCCTTTTCAGAAGCTGGACTTGGGAGTCTTGGTGCAAAGCGAAGGAAGTGAAAATGCACCAGGGGAGGAGGGACAGGTCGAGTGAAACTGTAAGGGGAAGAAAACCCGAAGTTCCCTCAGCCAGGCTGAAGAAGTGGCCTGTGTCCCTGCTGCTCTGCGGAGAGCGGCTTGAGTTGTTTGGGGTGGGTGGGAGGGAGTCAGGGGGCCAAGCCATGCCTCGCTCAGTCAGCCTGACCAAGGGAAGTTTCTGCCAGGCTAAACAAGAGGGCTGGCTGTGCCTCTTGCTTCCTCGCCCTGCAAACTGGGCTCTGAAGCAGCTGCTGTGGCCCCTTCTTATTGACTAGCTTCGGCAGCCACTTCTCTCCCCCTCACTCCAAACGGGAAGTTTGCAAGGGGCTGGGCTGGGGTTTTTTTCCTTCTTTGTAAAAAGTTTGCCCCTAGAGCACTAGGGCTGCCTAGCAGGGAGAACAACCCGGGGGCTTGCAAATGTGTGTGAGTCCTTGGACATCTCTTCCTCGACCCCTCCCTTCCCGAGCATTTTATTTTGTCTGTGCCTTTGTTAAGTCTTTTTTTTTTTAAATGTCAGTCAAGGTTGTTGTTATTTCTGCCTCAGAAGCAAACTGAGAGAAAAAGTTGTAGCTGGCCAAATTTTAATGTGCTACTAGACTCTTCCTCTGTTGCATTCCTGTAGCAGCTGGGCTTCCTTTGTGTTCTCCCATCCAAAGACTGACCAGCAGGGGTCGTTTTGTAGAAATATAGATGGAGGAGCTCATTAGCTTAACTCATTAGCATATGCTGCCCTCCCTCCAGCCAAAAGCAACCTGATGCAAGAAAGGAGAGCCCCTGGGCAGACGAGGCCTGCTTGGGCTGGCTAGAGATCCAGCCAGCCCAAGCAGGCCTCACTCACCTGGGGCTCTCCTTGGCCTCCCCCTCCCCATAGTAAAAAAGTCAGCAAGTCACCGGACTTCCGGGGGAGGAAAATGTCAAGCTGAGCTGCTTCTCATAACGGGAGCAGGCTGGAACTTCTGTTTGGGGTAGTGGAAGGCAAATTAATGCCTACTGCCTACTTTTCTCAGTCACAGATTAGTCCAAGATATGCACAGGAAACTTTGAGAAGATTTACCTTGGCTAAAAGGGAGTCCTGGGGTTTGAGGTTTAGAGGGGTCTCCAGGAAGAGTTGCATTTTCATCATCTGCAGAAGTTCTCAGAGTCATTTATTTGATATAAGCTCGACAGAATCCTAACCTTGGACATTGCTAAACATCTAAAGCTACGCAAGACCGGTGGGAACTTGGATAATTGGAAGAGAAGGTACAGATTACTATCTTGCATTCTGGGACTATTTACAGTTTAATGGAATAAATTTAAAAGGTGGGAAATGAAAATCTAGAAAGTTTGGAAGAGGGAGGAAGAGGTGAAATTTGGACTTTGTAAAGGACAGTGCTGAAAAGTGGAAAGGAATTTATTATTTGGTCTACTTGCGGTTTTGAAAAAAGAGCACCATCGTCACAGGCCTGCAGCACATTCAAACAATACAGGAAGTATGTCAAGTATAGTGAGATCTCCTTACCAGTGAGAATGAGACTTGGTGGCAAGTAAAGCAGGAAGTAGCGGATGGAAAACCTACTCTAGGAATATAATACCATTGAGAAACATCAGCGGCCATTGCTTGGAGGTCAAAATTAAAATAATGTTTTTAAAGTATTCAGGACATTAAAAATTGTTGGAATTAATTGAGAAGAGGATAAAAAGATAAATACTATTGGACGTATTATTTGTGTGGACTTCAGGCGTTTTTAAAAGGGGAAAAATTGTAAAGAGCAGCAAAAAGTCGCAACTGCCATTTTGAAAGATTTAAAAACTTTAAAAATTAATATCTTGACTTTGCGAGCTCTGAGGATGGCGAAATTAGGCTTGTTATAAAAGGCAAGTTGTGAGGAAAAGCCCCCTACTTTTCATACGTGTGGACATCGTGATCGCCAGTGTGGTTGCCAGGGTGCCTGGAGACTTGACTCTCACACATCTGCTCTAAGAAGTGGACTTTGCTTACAGCTTCTAAGGCTTATATGGCAGCTTTGCATTCTACATCTCTGAAGGGTGTTAGCCAGAACTACAGACATGCTCCAGCTGCTCCTTGTGTGCCCAGTCTTGGCCACTGCAGTGGAAGAAGCCAGGCCACCATGTTTCCAGCCTGCCTCCATGGACCTAAAGCTAACAACAGCAGAATCCATCTTGCTTTCCTGATCCAAGCATACCCTGCCAGGCTGGACTCATTCCTTCTTAGTGGGAAAGTCACACGTACACACCCTGAGCCTGCAAGCAACCCATCCGTTTTATGAATGGATTAATAGCTCCACTGTTGATCCTAATTGCTCAGCAATACCAGAACAATAAATCTTGCCCAGCAGAAGATGAGATAAGAGGAAGGACATCTCCTGTCTTCATCAAGTCTTTTGTCTAACCCGGGTGGTACCTAGGCCAGTATTTTATTCCCTATTGTCACCTTCCCAGCTAATCCCATTTAATCTTAAGTATCCAGCCATTCCCATTCTCACCCCAGTCTAATACCTTGGAGCCGCCCCAGGCAGCATTGCAGCTTGGAAATTTCCAGCTTCACCAGACCAAGGTGAAGTTCATTGGTCAAAACTGGCATCCAATTAGGTGTCAGCAAGGGATGTCCAGCCTCCTTGGTCATCATAGAGCCTCCCCCTGCTCCTCCCCGAGACCTCCCAGCACCTAAGGGGTCTAAGAGAGTCTATTTAACCTCTGACCCAACTCCACTCATGTGTGCTTTCTATTCAGCAACCCCTATTACCCGCTGTCTAGATCCATCCCCAATTCTGGCCACAGTGTTGGGTCCATTTCCCCTGTCCTCTTAAGTCGCCATTGGAAACCTTCCCTGAAGACGACGATGGTAAATATGACCCTGTTTGTCCACCCATATATGTTACCCCTATCAATCTATCTGTATTTCCTTAGACCTGTGTGAATGTGTGAGTGTTTTGTATTTTACCTTGTATGAAAGAACTATTATTCTAAATAAATTACAATTGGTTTTACTAAATTAGAGTCCTTTATTGAGCATTGACTATCTGAATGGTTGAGCCTGGTATACACAGATAACAAAGATTCCTATTGGGCCAGCTGTCTCTCAATCTAATTCCCCAATCTCATTTTGAGAGCAGTTTCCCTAACAGAAATTGGTGGAGAAAGCTTGGGCATTATCCTGTTTGTGTGAACGCACGCGAGTCGACACGCGTGTCTTCATACAGACAGACGTAAGGTTGCACCGTTCAGAAGGTCTTGCTAGCGAGGCTATTGAATGAGTGATTGAGTGAATGAGTTCTGTGTGAAAGGCTCTAGCGAGCATCTCTGTACTTGTGGGTTGGGCTGCCCCCATTTCTATCATTCAACTGGACTTCTCAGCCGCACCTAGGAGGCCAGACACCTCGAAAGAGGACTGAGCCCGATAGAACGCAAGGGGGAAGTCCCGTGAAGTCTGTCCGCCGTCCCGAGGCCTTCTAAACGCGTCTATCGTGGGAGGGAATGTCAGGACAGGCTAGGATTGTTTAAGACCTGGAAAGAGCGCCCTTCCCTTCTCCCTTTTCTTTAGAGCTTAGTGCACACACACTACATACACACTCATACACCTACATACACACACACACATTTTAAGTCCTTACACGAACCTAGGCCAAGGCGAGTATAAGGCACCCGACAGGCACGAGAACGCAGGGGCGACAAAACCAGTGTGATCAGACTGTCGGGCTAGATTTTAGTTTTGGCCGAGTTGCAGCCTTACGCTGACTCGTTGATTTTAGTTTTGGCCGAGTTGCAGCCTTACGCTGACTCGTTGATTTTAGGTTTGGCCGAGTTGCAGCCTTACGCTGACTCGTTGATCTTAGTTTTGGCCGAGTTGCAGCCTTACGCTGACTCGTTGATTTTAGGTTTGGCCGAGTTGCAGCCTTACGCTGACTCGTTGATTTTAGGTTTGGCCGAGTTGCAGCCTTACGCTGACTCGTTGATCTTAGTTTTGGCCGAGTTGCAGCCTTACGCTGACTCGTTGATTTTAGGTTTGGCCGAGTTGCAGCCTTACGCTGACTCGTTGATTTTAGGTTTGGCTGAGTTGCAGCCTTACGCTGACTCGTTGATTTTAGTTTTGGCCGAGTTGCAGCCTTACGCTGACTCGTGGATTTTAGGTTTGGCCGAGTTGCAGCCTTACGCTGACTCGTTGATTTTAGGTTTGGCCGAGTTGCAGCCTTACGCTGACTCGTTGATTTTAAGTTTTGGCCGAGACCCAGCCGTTGGCGGGCTCGTTGATTTAGCACTTGTAGCCGAAGCTCAATTGGAGATTGGCGGTAGGCGGAATAGAAAGGGAACCAAAAGGAGAAATCCCCACACGCTACAATGGATATTCTTGCCCAAAAGGAAGAGATCCCCAAATTGGAAAAGTGGCTGGTAAAGAAAGGAGATAATCCATGGAAAAAGGGACTCTTTAACCAAGGCTCTGATCCCCTCCAATCCCTCAGAGACATTTTTGAAGAGGGTTGCAGCAACAAAACAATTAGCGCCGGCAAAAGAGATCTTTTTGCCACGTGGGGCTTGTTTGAAGCCCTACGGGATAGTACTGCCTTGCTTAAACAACTCAGGGAACAGCTTACCCAAAGGGACCAGCAAATAGAACAGCAAGAGGTGCAGATAGAAAAGAAGGAACAAGAATTGGAGGCAAGCCTTAAGAGACATGCAGAGGTGCTGGAGGATGAGTTCCGGAAGCATACAGCGGAAAAGGAACTTTTACTCCAGTCTCATGCAGCAGAGATAGATACAATTCGGCAAAACCATGAGGCAGAAAAAGCAGAATTAGGTAGAAGACATGCCGCAGAGATAAATAGACTGGCGGAGGAAAACAATAGCTTGGACCTCGACTGGCAACATGCAAGTCGAACCATAGAAGAGATTAGGGCAGAGAAACACACCTTAAATTTGGCACACCAAGACATCATGTCCGCTCTAAAAAAGGCCCAATCGCAGGTAAAGGCGTTGGGAAAGGAGCTGGAGCAAACAAAAGACCGAAATAATAAGTTGCAACATGCCGTTGAGATCGCCACAGAAACGGTGAGAAAAAACAAAGAAGCAGCCAATCATGAGGCATGCAAAAAGGAGATCGCTCTCCTGCAGAATAAGATAGACCGCAAAAATGCTCTCATAGCGGCTGTCTCTCCATCCAGCCTCTATGTTTTTTCATCAGACGAGGAAAGTGAGGATGAAGAGGTGGTAGACGGAAATAAAAACAGCTCAGCCCCAGTCCGTCCTGTGGTCACTAAAAAGACCACAGCCAGAAAACAGCATGAAGCTGAATCTGTAAAGATAATGAGGGAAACCTTTGGAAAACTGGGAGAATGGTTGGCAAACAAAGGACCAAACCCTTGGTACCCAGAGTTCTTCCAGGGAATGGATATCCTGGAGGGACTTAGGAATTTCTTTAACAACCACTGTGAATATATAGGATCCGAATTGGACAGGTTTGTTGCATGGGGCTTGTTCACAGCATTGCAAGCCTCAGTGGAACATACCAAAGATGCCCAAAAGCTCTATGGGGAAACCTACCAAAACTTAGAAAAGTCAGAAGCTAAGCTAAAAGAATGCCAGGAACAGCAGAAACAGGTATCCTCTAAGCTTAGAAAGACAGAAGCTTGGTTAAAAACTTATGAGAAGGAGGTAGAAAGGTTCAGGGATGAGAGATATGAGTACCTAATAGACAAACAAAATTTAACCCACTCTCTCCATGAGGTCAAATGGAGACTGGAGAATGCTTTAAAGCATGCCCTAGTCTCTGAACAAAAGGTTGCTGTTTTAGAAACACAGCTCACTCAGGCACCATTAAATAGCGGAGGCCAGCGCCCTGCTTACTGGAATCAGAGACAAGATGGGAATGGAAAAGAGAGCCAGAACTGGAAGTTCCAAAACACTGGCTCTGGTTCCAGTTCTTCTTGCCATCCCCAGCTTGCCCCAAGGGTTCCCCTCTACAAGCAGGCTTATGCTCCTAGGCGACTCTGTCCTCACTCCGCTCAGCGGACCCCTCGAGACAAAGACAGGATGGTAGCTTGGTCCCAGCTTAGAGCCACTGGAGCAGACATGAGGCAGTTTGATAAGCAGCCCACACATGTGCTACTTGCTGCCCTTTCAGATGCCATGAAGCCACCAGGGCACATGGTTCCCAAAGCCCCAGGGTCTGCAGAAAATGGAGATAGCCTCCCCAAAGCTACTGCTTTGGAAAATTTCCCTAATAAGGAAAGGGTAGGGAAACTTACAAATCCTACTCATGAAAAGGATTTAGAAATCCAACAGCTTGCTGAGAAAAATCTGGAACTTCAGAAAAGGTTAGAAGCTAGGAAAGAAAAGGAAACTGCCAGTCTCCTTCAAAATGTTCTGGAGTCTTGCAGGGCCACAGAGAGGAGACTGGAAATTCTGGAAGTGCTGGATAAAAGGAAATATGGCGGGGCAAACCCAGCTGAGCAGCCCCAGACTTCTTTCCCCCATGAAAATGAGAAAACAGTCCCTATTTCAGTTCTCCTACCCCAGAATCAGGAAGGAAATGTGGCTTCTGAGCCTATGCAGAGTTCCCCACTTATGGCACAAGGTATTTCTTTTAGCAAGGACTTGCTCCAGACACTGCTACATGAGCAAGCCTCAGCCCTTTACGCCAGAAATTTTCTGTCTTTAGCTCATCCCATTTGGGGAATTTGAAAGCCAGAATTCTGTGGAACTTCAGAGAATGGTAGTCCCACATGGGCAGGCAAGGTTCCTTTGTCTCTGAACCTCCCCCCACCCAAAGGAAAATCTAACATCTAGACTTGAATGTCTCTTAAAACAGAGAGATCTGGCTTTATTAGGTTTAAAGGTAACAAGGGCGCCTTTTCCCTTGACTAAATAGGAAAACATACAAGCAATGACTTGGACTATAATTAGACCAGGCCATTTCTCCAGGTGAGGCCTGGAGATCTCCTGGAATCCCAGCAAGGGTTCCAGCCTGCAGAGTTAGTTTTCTCTGCAGGGTAATGGGAGCTTGATGTAGTATGTATTTAGTTTAACCCTTTAAAAAAAGGCCAGCATCAAGTACCTGAGAAAGAGACTGAACTAGTTTTTGTTGATTCAAAGCTTTCAGAGCAAGATGTAGGAAACTGTTTTAACTTTCAAATTGGCTGAATGAAAATCTGTGAAACTCCCAAGTTCATCTTTCTCTCTCTTGCTTATAAAGTCAGAAAATATTTATTGCCTCAGTTCTATGAATTTTAAATGGTATAGCCTCTGAGCTTGTACAGAGTGCCTGCAGATTGGCCCAAATAGAGCTGGCTAAAGTAGTGCAAATGCTCAGCACTCTTGCTATCAGGAAGAAATGCTAATTGTTCTCCCTCTTGCTCAATGGAAATCTGTGGCAGTAAAGATTTGATAAGTAACTAAGGCAAAGGAATAGAGTTTTAAATGCATTGCCCTGAGAAATTAAATTTTTGTTTATCTCAGGTCTCCTTAAGGTACAAGCAACTCAGTGTCTTTGAGAGAAAGCCTCATTTTCTTATAGACCTATAACTAGCCAGTGGCAAGAGGAACCACAGTTTTTGTTTGCCACCATTCTTGTAAAGAACTTTTTGTCCCAGTATCTTCCAGTGGATGGCTGGCTAGGAAAGTTTTCTTGCAGAGCCTCAGAAGAGATCAAATTCAGTGTTTGTAATATAAGAGGTGTTGCCTCTCCTTCTCAAAGGTCACAGCAACACAAGACAGCTAACCTCAAATGGGCAAGTCTGTCATTTAAATTTGAAAGTACAGAAAGTAGAACCTCCAGCTGCAGGAGCAGCAACAACTAATGTAGTACTGATTGGCAAATCTCATGCAGACCCTCTTGAAATAAACTCAGCCAAATCCAGCTTGAGTTAAAGAAACTGGAAAGAGTTACAATTTTGAGCCCCACCCAGGCAGAAAGCTCATCATTATTCTCCTCCTCCACCTTTCTTTGTAAAAACTTATCAGGGTCAGATAAGAGTACTGGCCAAATCCATTGTGTCTGTTGTAGCCTTTTGTTAAGATAAGCATTCACTTCATCCATGAGGGAAGGAATTTTGGTCTGTTAAAACCCTCCCCACCTTCTTCATCTAGGGGGGGTGGAAATACAGTTGAGGTATTTTGTGCTATTTTGAATTCCCATCTTCTGATTTTGGGTCCAAAAAGATATAATTTCAAAATTTTCATTACAAAACCTTTTTTTTTAATATTGCAGTCTCTCACAGAGACAGCCTCTTCCCAGCCAGAGAAATACCTGGGTGGAAGAGGTGCATACTACTGTGTTTTTGTAAGGTTGCCAGTCTCCAGGTGAGACCTGGAGGTCTCTCCCAAAATCATAGCCTTTCCCCCAGTACATTGAGGCTAAGCCTCTGGAGGAAATAAGTGTCCAAGGAAATGGACTGCATGCCTTGTGATTTTCAAATTTAATTCAAAATTTCAGGAATCTCCAGCCTGGAGCTGGCATCCCAAAGCTCTACTTACAGCCAATCCTTCTCTGCTAGAGAAAATCCCCTGCCTGTAAACTGCCCTAATACTAAGAGTTCTCTTAGATTAGAAGCTTTCTTTCTGTTATTTATTTTTGCTGCACCTTTTAAGTCTTAAAATATTTTTCTAGTGACTGGTACCAATCTCTCCTATACTTAGATTTTGTAGCTTTAATTTTAAGGGAAACACTTTTAAGAAATTGCTCCTCAAAGTCTATTGGACAGTCCCAGTGCTTTGCTTTGCAATCTATAGGCCCTTTGCTAAACATTAGAGCTAAGAAAACTTTACCTCACAAAATTTTGGTTCCTACAAGAAGTATAGGACATCTGTACACTTCCTTGGGGTAAAATTACCCTCTCCCTGTGCTTTTTCTCTCTTAAGCCTCAAGAACTAATACTCTTGTTTTGGCAGAATTCCTGAAAGTTCTTGGTCTCTATTAGAAATTTGGATTCCTCAAATGTACTTCAACTATTGATATCTTCATTTGCTCTCTGAATGTCATTTATAGCTATGTTCCATCTATGATCAATCTTCCCTTTTAGCTATTTGGTGAAGCTTGAGTTTAGTTTAATCCAGTCTGCCTCTGGAAAGAGGTATCCACATGTTCTTAAGAGGCCCCAACTTGTGGGCTCAGTATCTTTGTTTGGTCTTAAGCAATATAATGACCACTGAATGGTTCTGCCTCCACCTACTGTATATTTTGTTGGAGCTAGACCTTTTCTGAGTGAAAACCCTTTTCTATTTTCCCATGTTCTCAAGGAAATGAGCAATAACCTGTTAGATTCTTAATGTAGATTCCTCAGGGTTCATTTCTGATCATGATTTTCTTCTTGCTACTAAATGTCCTTTTGTGTTATTTTTGCATCTATAACCAGTTGGCTGAGCCTATCAAGGCTCCCCAAATTAAGTCTTGTTGTATTATGCTCAAATTTTGGTCTATTTGGTATTTCTGACAGCATGTTGCCTTCTAGCAACACATTCTTTGCACTCTGTGTATGCACAGAGGAAAATCGTTTTCTGGCACAAGCCTTAAACCTGGAGCATTGTGTCATCATCCTAGTTCTACCTTTTACTCCATAAAAGGTTTCTTCTTCAAGGGATATATTTTTGTGCTTCAAGTCTTTCTTTTGACTTGTCCTTGCAACAACTCAGCATTTTTCTCTTGGTACTACAGATGCCCTGCCCCATCTTTTCTCCTTTTATGAATTGTTTAATGTGTTTGTCAAGGTGAATTAACCATGATTTGATTTCTAGGATTTGTTTTGTTAAGTTTGCTCATCTTTCCTTTCAATATAGATGTGCAGGGAATCTGGACCTGCAAATCAAGTCTAATGCATGCTCAGTAGTTCTAAAAGTTGTTGATAGTCCTGTTAAGAATTGTTTTATGTATGTGTAACCATTATGTTGCTTTTCAGAATTCTGGTTTTGTTAAGTTTTTGTTGAAATCTGTGCTCACATGTGAGATCGTTTTAGCTGAACTAGCCCAGAGAAAAACTGGATTTAGTGGGACCTGATCACCTCACTTATGTCCAGGTTTTAATTTCTCTGCTCTAGCTCACCTGTCATTTTGGGTATGATCCCTCTCATATAACGCTAGCTAGCATTGTTCTATTGAGGCCTCAGTTTTTGTTTTTGAAGTCTTTCTATCGTTTTGACAATTGATTATATTCCAAAGCTATAGCAAAGGTTTTCTTTTGTCTCCTCTCTTCTTTGTGGAACTATTTTCATTATGGGGGACGCCCCAACTATGGTCATTTCCCTGGAGCTCCAACCTTGTGCACAATGTTTTATTTTAAGTTTTATGTTGCAACAAAGTATATTTGGGGTTGTGTTTTCTGTATTCTGTATGTTACTTTCCTTCCTTGGCAAGGAAAAAGCCTCCTACAGTCTTGAATGCTTAATGTGATAGGCAAACCTGCCCAATGCAGGCCCCTCCCAAGGAAGCATGTTCCACTGAGGAATCGCTCCGTCAGGAAGTTCTTCCTAATGTTGAGCCGGAAACTCTTTTGATTTAATTTCAACCTGTTGGTTCTGGTCCTTCTTTCTGGGCCCACAGAAAACAATTCCACCCCATCCTCTATATGACAGCCCTTCAAGTACTTGAAGATGGTGATCATATCACCTCTCAGCCGCCTCCTCTCCAGGCTAAACATCCCCAGCTCCTTCAACCTTTCCTCATAAGGCTTGGTCTCCAGACCCCTCACCATTTTTGCACATACTACTGCTAAGACAAGTCTCCCCCATCCAATAACTATGCATTGGATTTTTCCTACCTAAATGGAGAACTTTACATTCATCCCTGTTAAAATTCATTTTATTGGTTTCAGCCCAGTTTTATCAGCATTCCAGTTATTCTTACAATGCTTCTGGATTCTTCTTTTCTGTTGGAGAGGTGTAGAAATGTCCCATTTACAGGAGAAAACAAATTTGAGAAAGAGAGAAGCAGTGTCAGTCCCTAGGTTTAAACATCTGGATGTGAGTTCCTTCCCTACCCATGTTTCAGGCGTTTCTGAAGAAGCCACTACATCAGTGGCTGTGCATTGGGCAAGGATGTGCCCTCAATCACAAACTAAAATTTAGGTGTAATAGCAGAGAAATTACAAGCATCAGAACCTCAGTCATTTCTGAAAGAATCTTTGTTGCAATGGTGTGGTACCATTCAACATGAACAGGGACCCTTGCAACCAGTAACACATAGCATTTACCCATCATGCAGTAGAGACGTGACACTTTGCCCCAGTTACAGAGAACAGTTACATGACTTTTTGACCCAGTAACCACAAGATGTATAGGAACATCACGAGCAGAGCTCACCAGACAAAGGTCAGCAGAAAACTTTCCCCAGTATAGAGAAGTCAAGATGTTCTCGGGTCGGTCACGTAGGAAACCAGAAAAATGTGCTGGGGTAGAAATTTTGGTAAACTGCTTTGCATGTCTCCTGGGGAAGTCTTGTGATTCTTTGTGGTGTAACATAAGATCTGAACACTATAAAATAAAGAGCGCTCGCTTGCGAGCTAAGCAATTGTTCCTGGACACGTGTCTCATGTGGTTCCCTTGCTTCACAATGGCACAGAGCAGTGCTCTCAAGAGACGTGTTCAGAATATGGGGTGGCTTTCTCCAAGGTAAGAGCGTACAAATGGTCAGCGCTCATATAACACGTGTGTGTCTTGAGAGGAGCAAGGCAGTAAGAGATAGCAGAGGAGTAGCAAAACTTCCAGCTATTCTCTTAGCTGTTGCTTTTACTACACAGATATTTTGGTTAAAAAAATCTGGAGGAAACAGGGTTTATTATACCCAAAAGTTACAGGAATGTCTCAAAAGTAGACTGAAGCAAAAAGGTGAGGCTGTTTAATCAACATTAAGTAAAAGTGGAATACGTCAGGGTAAAACTCTTTTTAAGTTCTGTGAAGAGCTGAATTACGCAGCATTGCGTAACAAGGCTAGACTCTGAATGAGTCTATCATTTTTTATTTCCTTGGGGTCTGTGCCTTCTTTGTGAATCACTGAAATTCTGGACTCGTTCCAAGAGTCCGGGATTAAACCATCTTCATCTATAGCTTCTATCAAATATTTGAAGGGAAGTAAAATTGTTTCCTCTAAAGCTCTACAGAGGGGTGACCAACAGTAGTTCTCCAGATGTCTTTTGCCTACAACTCCCATCAGCCCCAGCCAACATGGCCAATGGCTGGGGCTGATGGGAGTTGTAGGCAAAAACATCTGGAGAGCTACCGTTGGCCACCCCTGCTCTATAGTACTCAAATGGTAAACCATCAGGGCTGGGAGTCTTTCCCCTGTTCTGTTCTGTTTTCTGATTTTTGAAATAATCTTTATTTATAATATACACCAATCCAACATGACACTGCATTAAATAGAAGACGAATACTCATTTGCTACAGAGAAGATACAAATATGGAATGACATACATTAGAAAATCAGCAAGTCCCAATAATAAGCCTTAATAGAGTCCACATTTTGCTGAGTCAAATATGATACTACTGGAAACCATACTTAGGGTTTGTAGAATCTTTTGGCTCAAGCCCGAAAGATTCTACAAACCTTAATGATGATGCCAGCCGTGAAAACCTGAAATCTTTGGAAACCATACTGTTGTAAATTTTTCTTGACAATTTTGTAAGTTAGGCATGAGATGACAACTAGTAATTTTGCAATGAACAAAACATTGCCCTGGCCTCACTCAATGCACAGCAGCCAAGAAGGTCAGAGCGCTTGCTCCGGCTGCAACGCCACTGAGGATGTTCTCCGCAGCTGAGAACGAAACATCTGGAAGAAAAACTTTCTCCAGTAGAAACGGCACTTGAGCCCGAAAGATTCTACAAACCCTAACAAAACATTCACACACCTTATTTTAACAGGATGTTAAAGGTGCGCTTTTATCTCCCCATTGAGAAGCAATTACAATCCCAGCAATGGCTAGCAGAGTTGTAATCAAAATATTTCTGCTTTTGTTTCCAAAGCCCACTGGTAGCATAGATAACGAGGATTTCTGGCCTGACAGGAACCTTGACTCCTGTCATCATATAAATATGCTATATAATCAACTGCCAAAATGGATATATGTGAGGACAATACAACCAGCAGTGCATATAGTCCCCCAAATGACCACATCCCTTCCAACATTTTGCACTCACACCAGGCCAAAAATGGTGTAATCTGTAAAGAGTAAGATACCATTGATGTAACACCTTAAAAGAATTAAAACGAATATTAAACACATTAGACTTAAGTCCACATGAATTATAAATTGAGTGCCAGTCCTCCTCTTGAATATTCTGCTTATAAATATCCTGCCAAAATAATTTTGTTTTTTAATTGCTTCCGCAAGCTCTGCCATAGACATCGGTCCGTTCAATATGTTTTTCTGCTCCTCGTCCAATTATATCGAGTCTGCTTATTTAGGTATTATTTTCATTGCTCTTATAAAGGGAGGATGAAGTAGTAAAGGAGTCTATGATTAAGTGGGTGCAAAAGTTAGGAACAATGGGACATAATCTGGTCTACCAATATAAAAGTAACAAAATGTACAGCATTTAAGGAAAACATACATAAGAAGTTTTTTAGGTGATAAATAACACTGGTCAAATTATCTAAAATGTATAAGGGGATCTCCTAATTATGCTGGAAATGTAATGATAAGGAAGGATCATTCTATCATATGTGGTGGGCTTGCAGGAAGGCTAAAAGATATTGGTCTACAGTGCCTGAAATTATTGAAAAAATGTACAATACAATCTCTTTTAAACCTGAATTCTTTTTATTGAACATAATGCCAGATGTAAAGGATTTACATGTCTGAAAAATGTATATATATACACATAGTAACCACAACAAGAATACAGTATGCAAAGGTCTGAAAGAAGACTGATATACCAACAAAAGCAGAGCTAATAGTGAAATTCTTGGAGATAGCAGAGATGGACGTTCTTACAGACTTAATGTCAGAAGACAGTTAAAAAAATTTAAAAGAAATATGGTCACCTTTTTATATGCGGCTCGAAGATCTTACCAACAATGTCTTGAAGCTGAGATAAGATGAACTGTACTATGATTCAGAGTTTGTTATTCTAAAACCGAAAAAAGAGGTCTCTTAGCTAACAATTGGAGAAATATGTCAGGTTTTATTTATAATTTGTATGCTTTTTTTTCTTTCTGTTACCCTATCCCCATCTACTTCCCTTACTTTCTGTGATCCTATAACCCTAATAAACTGTTTAAAACGACAAGGAATCTCCCCCTGTGTGGGTTCTCAGATGTTTTTGAAGATTGCCATTCAGACTGAATCTCTTCCCACACTCTGAGCATTCAAAAGGCTTCTCCCCTGTGTGGGTTCTTAGATGACTTTGAAGATTGCCATTCTGACTGAATCTCTTCCCACATTCTGAACATTCAAAAGGCTTCTCCCCTGTGTGAGTTCTTAGATGTTTTTGAAGAGTGCCATTCTGACTGAATCTCTTCCCACATTCTGAGCATTCAAAAGGCTTCTTCCCTGTGTGGGTTCTTAGATGTCTTTGAAGATGGCCACTCTGAATGAATCTCTTCCCACACTCTAAGCATTCAAAAGGCTTCTCCCCTGTGTGGGTTCTCAAATGAGTTTCAAAACGGCTACTGTGACTGAATCTCTTCCCACATTCTGAGCATTCCAAAGGCTTCTCCCCTGTGTGGGTTCTTAGATGTTCTTGAAGATTGCCACTCTGGCTGAATCTCTTCCCACATTCTGAACATTCAAAAGGCTTCTCCCCTGTGTGGGTTCTTAGATGTTTTTTAAGAATGCCATTCAGACTGAATCTCTTCCCACACTCTGGGCACTCAAAAGGCTTCTCCCCTGTGTGGGTTCTTAGATGTTTATGAAGACAACCACTCTGACTGAATGTCTTCCCACACTCTGAACATTGAAAAGGCTTCTCCCCTGTGTGGGTTCTTAGATGTTCCTGAAGAGTGCTACTGTGATTATATCTCTTCCCACATTCTGAACATTCAAAAGGCTTCTTCCCTGTGTGGGTTCTTAGATGACTTTGAAGGCTGCCATTCTGACTGAATCTCTTCCCACACTCTGAGCATTCAAAAGGCTTCTCCCCTGTGTGGGTTCTCAAATGAGTCTGAAAATGGCTACTGTGACTAAATCTCTTCCCACATTCTGAACATTCAAAAGGCTTCTTCCCTGTGTGGGTTCTTAGATGATTTTGAAGACTGCCATTCCGACTAAATCTCTTCCCACACTCTGAGCATTGAAACGGCTTCTCTCCTGTGTGGGTTCTCATGTGAGTTTGAAAATGGCTACTGTGACTAGATCTCTTCCCATACTCTGAGCATTCAAAAGGCTTCTCCCATCTGTGGGTTTTTTGGTGCACAAGAAGCTGTGATCTGTGTCTGAAGTACTTTCTGCACCGAAAGCATTTCCATGCCTTCATTATACTCTGCTTTGGAAAATGTACATTATCTTTTCCTCCCTTAGAGGTCGCCATTCCTGTCTCCGAGCAAATAAATAGTTCCTCTCCTGAGTGAATTCTTTGGTGTTGAACAAGATCTGATTTATCTGAGAAGTTCTTCCCACAGTTTGAGCAGTTACAAAGTTTCTCTCCTATAGATGTCCTTCGATCTCTAAGGAGCTCTGCTCTGTGAATCACGGTCTTTCCACACTCCAGCCATTGATGGATCTCCTTCCCACTGTGCATTTGTAAGTGCTCATTACATATGGATTTATCTGAGAAGTCCACTTCACACACCAAGCACTTGCATGTTTCCTTCACCATGTAAATGGCTTCTTTGAAATCCCCCCCTTGGCAAGGAATGGGTCTATCCTTCTTCTTGACCATGTGGCTTCTCTTCTGCCTCCTAGATCCACCTTGATTCCGGAAGCTTCCCCTCAAGCCTTCATTCTTGACTTTATCTGCCGATGGAGGATGCAATTCCTCATTCTCCTGATTCCTGGCTGGAAGAAAGAAAGAGATCCTGTTAGAACCCAAGCAAGGAGGTCTGATCTGCACTTTAATTTCCATCAGCGCTCCACAAATATTCCAGCAGCTTCTTCCTGCGGTACACTGAATTTACATAGTAAAGGAAACATACAAGTGTACAATAATAGACACTTTAAAAGTACATTATGCCTCCTGCATGAGACGCTTAGTTTTGACTCTGACTGTTTACAGGTTCCCCACCTGTGTGACTTCCTTGCTATGAGGAGAGGGCTCTTTTCTGACTGAAGCTCTTTCTGCACTGCAAGCAATTATGTGGTTTCTCTGTTGGGGGAATTGGTATCTGCAAAATGACATTCATTCTCCAACTGAAGGCCTTTGCAAAGGCCTTGCCTGCATTTTCATTTTCCCTGCAGTGAATTCCCTAGTGAGGATGGAGGCCTTTGTTCCTTCTCTTTTTGACTGACCTTTCTTCTCAGATTGGGATTTCCCAGAAACCACCTCCTTGGCAAGGAAAAGGCTTCTCCTTCCTCTTACCTGCATGCCTTCCCTCCTGCCTCTGTGGTCCATCTCCATCTCCCAAGTTTCCTTCAGCATCTTCAATCGTGGCTTTTTCCAAAGATAAACCCTGGAATTCCCCAGCTGTCTCCTCAACATCTGCTGCTGGAAAAAAGGAAAAGCTTCAATCACCACCCAGGCAAGAAGCCAAGGCAACAGTCAGGGTCAGCCCAAGAATGGGTGTGTGTTTCTTTTATCATATCTTCTTTCTTTCCAATCTGAGAATCCGGTCACATCTTATCCCTGCCAGGCCCTTCCACAGAGCTGTTTTAATATCCTGCCTGCGTCTCCTCTCTGCAGACTCCCCATATGTACTTGTAAGGGGGAAAGCAGCAAATAATTATTCCCCCACTAGATAGATCCAAGTGGGCAGCCATGTTGGTCTGAAGCAGTAGAACAAAGTAGGACTCAAGTGCACCTTTAAGACCAACAAAGTTTTGTTCAGAATGTAAGCTTTAAAGTGTTATTCAGAACGTAAGCTTTCGTGTGCTCTAAGCACACTTCATCTGATGAGGGATCAGGTACAGTGAGCAGAGCTATATATAGCTGGTAGGCAGCGATTTAGAATGCAAAATGGTACAAATTTAAGAGCCAATGACAGAATAGTAAAATTAACAAATTGAGCAAACCTTTGATCTGGGTAGCATGAGCAAGCGAAAGCAATAAAACAGTAACATGTCAAAATGTGAGAATGTCTGTCAAACACTCTATTATATAAGCCTGGGTCAAAAAGAGGGCATTACTTTCTCAGTAGTTTTTCCCCATCCAACTAATTTATCATTCTGTCATTGGATCTTAAATTTGTATCATTTTGCATTCTAAACCACTGCCTCTCAGCTATATATATAACCCTGCTTATTGTACCTGATTCCTCATCTGATGAAGTGTGCTTGGAACACACGAAAGCTTACGTTCTGAATAAAACTTTGTTGGTCTTAAAGGTGCCACTTGACTCCTACTTCATTCCCCCACTGTTCCTTTCTGGCTTGCCATGCAGTTCTTTTGATCCTCTGCTCTTGACGATTACATACACGAAGTTATCAGGATATCCAGTCCTTCAACTGCACTTAGAGCAGTTCTGGACAGAGACAGCTGGTTTTCAGCCTGCCCAAATCACACATTTTGGGGGGCGGAGGGCTCATCACATGATCCTCAGAGTTTAAAGGGGAGCACTCACAGTTTTTTGAAAAGGTGCCATTTGTTTGAGGAGGGGGGAGTAATGAACTAGGAAAAAACCAACCCTGCAGTGTAGGGCTGCCTTTCTCAAGTTTCTATTTCTGAGCCATTCTCTGCACTTTAGCTGGGCCTGTCTATTGTCTAATGTGCAGCCAAGTCTGAATCAGCCAGGCATTTCTGCCTTTCCTAGAAGCACAGAGTCAGCTTGTCTGTAACCCCATCTGGGGGGGAAGTGTGTTGTAAAGGCTGCAACTTGAGAAACTGGGATCTGGCCCCTTCCAGATTCCTTCTGAGGGCCTCTCAGCCCGGCCTTGGCCTCAGGCCAGGACACCCTCTCTGGCTTGGGTGATGGCCACAATACAGGCCTCCGTTGCCCCTGGATCAGCAGGGTGGCTTGTATTGCTCCACCCAGCGATGCTGAACATCATTTTCACAGCCACCCCAACTTCTCGAAAGCCCCTGAGGCAGCCAAGTAGCTAGGCAGGCCTCACAGACATATACTGCTGTTCAATATTTTGATTAATGCATCATCCCAATGGCAGCAAGTTGTACCCTTGATCACTTCTTCAGATCAATTTGTACCCTTGATCACTTATCACTTCTTCAGATCACAGTGTGAGACACAATTGACTTATCTGAACCTAGAGTTATTCAAGACCAGAGACATTCAGAGGTGGGATGCCATTGCCTGCCTCTGCAGAGCAGCCCTGGGCTTCTTTGGTGGTCTCCCCTGCAAGAACTAACCAGGGCTGGCCCTGCTTGGCTTCTGAGGTCTGATGAGACAGGGCTCACCTTGGTCAGGAGAACATGGAGCCTCCATTTATTCACCATGACTAAGATCTGCACCCAGATTTCTCTCTCTGTTCTTTTTGGAGCCATCTTGAGACCCTCCAAGGGAAGGAAGGTGAGAGACTCATATTTTAATTAATGTCAATAAGGATGGAACTATTTCCATGATTCTGTCTACTCCCCCTTAAAGTGGACTGGCCATCGCTACATCCTCTGGCACGACGTCCCAGAACTCAAGTCTGTAGAGTCTGCAAAAGTATTCTGTCCTATCTTGAACCTTCAGCCCAACCATTTGACTAAGTACACCAATCCCATCTGGGCACGGGACACCCTTACCACTTGAGAGGGCATCTTGGGCATGTTCCTGGGCCTGTGCCCTCTGACCTTTTTCTGATGGAGGACCTCCTTCTTCCTCAGAGAACTTTGAGTCCATCTTCGCGGATTGTCTCCACATCTGAAACAACAGCAAGAGAGACAGGTAAGAAGGCATGGAACAGGCAGAGGAGATGAATCCTGACCCACTCCCAGATTCTTCATCCCTGCATCCAGCATCAGAACTGCTTCAACCACAGGGGCAAGAATAATACTTGGGTTTTCTTCCCAGCTTAGTGAAATATCTAGAGCACTGTTTCCCATTTGCAGGATTGGGACCCGGTACCGGGCCATGGAAGCCTCATTTCCGGGTCACAAGAAAAGCCAAAGCTAGCCCGACCCCCAGCAAAGCATGACCTCTGCTCTGCTTCCTTCCTTCCCACATCTCTGTGTTGTGCAGAGAAAAGCTAGCCTTGAAGACTGACACAGGCTGCAAAGCCTGAGCTCCACTTGGCTTCCTTCCTTCCTCCATCTCTGTGTTGTGCAGAGAAAAGCTAGCCTTGAAGACTGACACAGACTGCAAAGCCTGAACTCCATTTGGCTTCCTTCCTTCCCCTGTCTCTGTGTTGTGCAGAGAAAAGCTAGCCTTGAAGACAGACACAGGCTGTTTGGCTTCCTTCCTTTCCCTGTCTCTGTGTTGTGCAGAGAGGATCTTGGCTGCCTCTCCTACTTTCTCCCCCTCTCCCAGTGTTTGAGAGAAAAGCTGGCGTCCACTGGCACTTTAAATCCATGAAGTGTTCTTCAAGATATGAGTTTTCTTATGCCTTGCACTATGTTCTTTTGGGGAGATTTCCCGGGAGATCTGGGTGGCAAAGAAGGGGGGGATGTTTTTTTCAGCTGGGTACTATGAACTTGGCACCATTTTACTGGTCCTGCTTTTAACAGCTGTCTGACACCAAAATGAAACTCCTCCTGTAGATATTAAAAAGGATGAAAGAAGTTCACTGGCTAAATATCTGCACAACAGGTTGCTTTTAAAGGCATGGGAAACACAGCCAGTAAAAAGTTGCAATCCCCTCATATATCCTTTTGGGATAACTGCAGAAAAGCTTGTATGAACCTTATACAACTTGAAATTAATTCATTAATTGCAGTACAATTCTCTGCTACCTTTCACAGCAATTTCCCAGTGTTTCAGTCAAGGAAAAGTATGAAGAATAGCTGTCAAAAGATTTTCTTGAAACCAAGCAAGTTTGGTTGTAGCTTGAGGAAGTGTTCCAGTAGTAGCAGCTGAAGGAAGGGCTTACTAAATGTGTCAGCATATTTTGAGGTACAGCAGCTGCCAGAGCCCAGTGTGGGTGGTACACAGTACTGACATTCCTGATGGCAATGGCAACAGCACTTCCAACTGCATACACTAGCCAGTGCTGTTGAGGAAAGGGTGCGTAGGTGGTGCAGGCAATTGAACATGAGCATTAGGAGTGCTTGCAAGCTGGAGAAGAACACACAAACAGATAGGTGGAAAGAGAGGACCCTGGAATGTATGAAAAAGTTGCAGACCACCCACTTTCCACCCCCATTTTGGCTCAGCATGTTTCAGAGAGATTTTTCTGAAAATGAAGTTACTTCAGAAGAAAAGGCAGGTTTGGGGGAGTGCCCTGGAAGTGACATCACAGGAAAAGGTGGAGTTTTGGTTTTGGTGGAGTTTTGGTTCAGTGTCCCCTGGAAGTGACATCTCTTGGCCTTGACCTGGAAGTGACACCAAAGGAAATGACATAATTCCTGTCTCCCAGCTCCACCCCCAAAGTCTTCTGGCCTGACCCCCAAATTTTAGTGGGCCACGAAGGAGAAGTGTAAAAATAGCAGAGCCACGGGAAAGAAAAGTTTGGGAAACCCTGATCTAGAGGTAGAAATATCCAAGAAAAGACGGGAACAATACACTGAGGAATTTTAGAGAGTGAAGGGAAAGCTGCACTGAGAAAAACAAATCATCAATAGTTGATGGGATATCAATAGACTCATTCCAAGATCCAGGGGAAAAAACGGTCCTCAAAATCTTAACAAGGACATGCTAACAAATATGGAAAGCAAAGTCATGGCCCACAGACTGGAAATGCTCAATTGACACTCCAATTCCAACAAAAGGAGACATTAAAGACTGCAGCAACTACGGGACCTACACACTCCTTTTTTTGTGGGACCAAAGAGATGCTTACGATGTTACAACAACGTTTGTTACCATGTGTGGAATGAGAAATGCCAGATGTTCAGGCTGGATTCAGAAAAGGCAAAAGCACCAGAGATAAGATGGCAAATATATGTTGGTTTTTGGAGCATACAATTTGCTCTGATATATATCTATATATTTTTTGGCAACAAAGGCTAACTTGACTTGAATCGCAGACCAAAATCAGCTTGTGTTCCATAGATTACAGCAAAGCTTTTGACTGTGTAGATGATGAAAAACTATGGTTGGTTTTTAAATGAATGGGTGTGCCACAACATCTGATTGCTTTGATGAGCAACCTGTGCTCTGGTCAAAAAGCCACTGTTAGGACAGAAGATGGAGAAACAGAATGGTTTCCAAACGGGCTAAAATTATCAAGACTGCTGTGTCTTATCTCCTGTGTCTTCAGTCTGTATGCAAAACGTATCAGAAGGGAAACTGGATTAGATTTAGAAGGAGGTGGAGTGAAAATCAGCAAAAGAACAAACTTGAAATTGTTCAAGAGTTTCCATTCCTTGGCTCCATCGTGAAACTAGTGACCACAAAGAAGAATTTAGGAGGAGGCTGAGGGTGGAGAAGGGCAGTGAAGAGGAAGCTAGAAAAGACTTTTCAGTGTGAGGACGTGTCTCTGGTGACCAAGATCAAAGTTAATTCATGCCATCATATTCCCTATTAGTATGTGCAAGTGTGAAAGTTGGACGATGAAGAAAACTGGTACGGGAAAAGTTGATTCTTTTGAAATGTGATGTAGGAGGAGAGTTTTTGCAGATAGCGTGGACCGCCAAAAAGGTGGGTTGTAGAGGACATCAAACCTCAACTCTCCCTAAAAACTAAAATAACTAAATTGAGACTATTCTACTTTGACCATATTACAAGAAGACAAGAGTCACTTGAAAAGACAATAATGCTGGGAAAAGTTAAAGAAGGCAGGAGAAGAATGAGACCAAACATGGGATGGATGGACTCAATCAAGGGTGCCATGGCCCTCAGCAGTGGTCATTTTGTACAAGAAGAGGTGCTGGAGCTCATTAGCACAACTCATTTGCATATGCCAACACCCCTGACAGCATCAGAAGGTGCAGGAAATTATATCAGCTCAGCATCTACCTTCAGATAGACAGCTTCAAGAGGGGATTCGATAAGCATATGGAGCAGAGGTCTATCAGTGACTATTAGCCACAGCTTATCATTGGAACTCTCTGTCTGGGGCAGTGATGCTCTGTATTCTTGGTGCTTGGGGGGGCACAGTGGGAGGGCTTCTAGTGTCCTGGCCCCACTGGTGGACCTCCTGATGGCATTTGGGTTTTTTGGCCACTGTGTGACATAGAGTGTTGGACTGGATGGACCATTGGCCTGATCCAACATGGCTTCTCTTATGTGACACAGAGTGTTGAACTTGATGGGCCACTGGTCTGATACAACATGGCTTCTCTTATGTTCTTATATGCTTCTTGAATTATAACTGTCGTTATAAAATCTTACTCCCAGCATATTTTTTTTAAAATTACTTTCTCCTATGTGGCCACAGTTTCATGAGGAAGATTTCCATCTGTCTGCTAGATATGTTTTGGTTATTTATTGTGAGGAAAAATATTAGAAAGTTTGTCAAATCTTACAGTTTAAAAATTCTCACAAGGGGTTTGAACAATGGAGCCCAGGAGCAAGGTTCTTTTTTTTCGGGGGGGGGGGGGGGGGCGGGCATGCGAGGGTGTGTAAGGAAAGAGTACAATAAAATTTAGAGGTTTCAGAGATCTTCTCCTGTGAACTCCTGCCCAAAATGAGGCCTGGCCCTCAGTTGGTAAGACCCAAGCAAGGCCATTAACAGTACAATATTTTGGAAGACATTAATTCATAGGGCCGCCATAACTTGGAAGCAACTTGGTGGCGGTTAACATGCACGCACAGGAAGCCTTAGCATAAGATCAATACTTGAACTGAGAGAATGAAAGCCCCTCACCTGCTCTGCCTGCCTCTCCTCCTCTGCCTGACTCAGGAGGAAACCTTCGGCTAGGACCACCGCCTGGGAACTAGTCTCCGGCCCCCATCCTCTGACCCAGCTCTGCATATCCTGAGGCAGGACAGTCAGGAACTGCTCCAGGATCACCAGGTCCAGGATCTGCTTCTTGGTATGTCTCTCCGGCTTCAGCCAGTGGTTGCAAAGTCCATGGAGCCGCTTGCAAACCTCCCGGGGCCCATCGGCCTCCTGGTAACAGAACTGCCGGAAGCATTGTCTGCGCTCTTCTGCAGTCATAATGTCCTGAGCCAAGGTCTCCGGCACAGCTTTTTCCCAGAATTCAACACCACTCCCTGCTTGGATGGGATGAGGACCTGTCCTCGATCTCTTTGCAGTTCCAGGACATTCTGGTTCCTCCTCTTCCATCTCCTTCTTCGTGGGTTGTCTCTAACTACAGAAAGACACTTTTATTCACTTGCCTATGATATGAGAGAGGGAAAATACAGGGTTGACATTAAAATTTTATTTTTCATTTCCCTGACCAACATTTGTCAATTTCCCTGACCACCATTCAAATATAACCACAAGTTAAAAAATGAATAGGTCCTGCTGTATTAATGCAAGGCTTAATGAAATGTCCCACTCTAGAACTACACAAGTCTCAACTGCAAAAATATTTGTCAGAGTAAGAGATTTAATATCAGCTTCCTTCAACATTAACTGCAGCACCATGTGTTCTGCATTACACCAAAAATTACACCAAGATACAAACTTCCAATTCAAGAAAACTCTGAATGCTAACAATTAGGAACTTTCCAAAGCTTGGAAAGTTTCCCTTTCCCTTTCTGGTTCCAGAAAGTGTAATGAGCAGATCAGCAACAACAAAGGAGGTGGAATTTCTGCAATCTACCCTCATTTGCAACCTTTATGCATGGGAGAAGTCAGGAAAGAGGGTGAGAGCTGGCACTCTGTGAACGCCAGCAGGAACAAGTAATCACGTTTGCAAAACTTACTTTGCATGGTGCAGAGTAGAAAGTGCTAGTTGTCTGTGCAATCCAACAGCGGCAAAACTCATTTGCAACTCTGTGCTGGGTTTAAGAGAAAACATCCATTCCATACACAAGCATGACCTAAAAAATGCTTTATATGTAAGTTAAATGCAGCACTAGGAGGTAGGGATGAAAACAGATGTTTAAAGTTTGTATATTGCCAAAGGTTTAAACTAGCCTTGCTTTGCAAATGCTATAGGCAGACCTTGGAAATCATGCAGGGACAGAGCTCAAGAAACACATTTGGCTGGTTGCTGGGAGTGGAGCTAAGAAAAAGGTGGAGCTGGTTAAGAGCTTCATTAAGTTTTACTTGTATTCTGCTACTTCTCTATTCTAGTTGCCACAAGAATACATCATACTCTTGCAGCAACAGGTCAAAAATCCACTACTTGAATATATTTTAATCACAATTTCCCTGACTTCAGACCAATTTCCATTTCCCTGACTTTCCGGAAAGTGACAACCCTAAAATATTAAAAATAGCAGAAAGAACCCTAAGAGTTATATCATTGACCCTGGTCAACAGACATCTCAGTGTATCAGGTGTGCCTCCGGGTTGTACTTTGTAGATCAGGATTAATTTCATAGTATTTATGTTATATTAAGTATTAAGCTTTTACATAGATGTTTGTTTGGTCCTTCCATGTTTGGTTCTTTAAAAATCTGCTGTGGGTGTTATGAGCTTGGCCTCCAGTTTTTGGGACCAGCCTTCTCAAAAAGCCGGGGGTGCGTGTGGCCTTTCTAGGGGGTGCCTCTCAGGGCGAACTGGAACCCAGGACAAAGTAACTGGGAAGGGCTTAGACACTGCAGATGGCTCCTCAAGGGGCCGGAAGGGCTGGGCAAGAGCTCTGCCCAAGCAGCCAGCAGAGGGAAAGGGGAGAGAGAGGCCTCAGGCCTCTCTAGGGCAGGGCACAGGGGCTGCTGGGGGGAGCAGGAGGAGGCAGTGAGGGCGCAGAGGTCCTCAGCTGTTTCCTGGCTGCCTCGCTGAAAATGGCTAAGAGGGAAGAAATGGAAACTGGACCCTGGAAAGAAAAAAACTAGTACTGGCCAGGAAAGCACATGTGTTGAAGGACGTTATGTTCCTCCCTGTTGATGCGGTTCAGCTAAGCCTCGCTGACTCAGTTAAGAGTGTCAACCTTATACCAGACCCAACATTATTGCTGGAGATGCAAGTTCATGCAGTTGCAAAACAGGCTTTTTCCCAGCTCAAAAAATGGCCCCTTCCCTTGATACAGCTGATCTGGCCCCCAGGATCCCTGCCACTGTGACTGGACTAGATCAATACACTGTAGATTGGCTTTCCCACAAAACCAATTCAGAAACTCCAGCTCTTGCAGAGTGCCAGGGCTCATGTATTCTTGAGAGCGAGGGAGCTCTGTAGTCCCTCCAGGGGCTGGCCTGGACACCTCCCTTCTCCACTATGCCCTCCCCACATTGGTCTGCCTGAAGAGGGGTCAGGAAGCCCGCCCCCCCCCTCCTGGCTTTCTGCAGGCGGAGCCAAACTGAATGATCCGAGAGGGCTTTTCTAAGCCAGCCGCAGGGCAGTGCTGGACAAAGAGCTTCACACAAAGTGTCTTGGCTGCATCCTCAAGGCGCGGGGTCTCAATCCCTGTGTTGAGTTTTGCAGTAGATTGGATCATAACGGTGCCCTTTTTGCAGCCATTTCGTGGGTCACGTTCACACTGATCCTTGCCTGCAACACCGTTTTTCAGACTTCTGGTCGGTTCTCCTCCCCAAATTCTATTGCATCGTTTATTGAAAGTATTGATTGTATCGAGTCCCACTGAAGGGCGGACTAGAATTAAGGTAAATAAATAAAATAACCTCAATACCCCCTTCCCCAGAAACTGCAGATGGAGGGGGGAGCACCGGCCAAAACGCGAGGGAACGAAGGATCCCTCTCCCGGGATCCCTCCTGCGTCTCCCTCTGACCTCCCTGGCGGGGAATTTCATTCCCTTTTGCAAACTGCAGGTCCCGCCTTCCAGGCCCTGCAAGGGACACCACGGGCGCTAACAAATGAAAACAGAGCAGGACTGCAGTGATGACTTACTCGAGAGTAAGAATTCTCGGGATCCGGCTGCGAGGCCTTTCTCTAGTGTTGCATCCCCAAAGCCACGCCCCCCCGGCTCTCTTCCCCGAGTCACATGCAAACCCCTTCCCTCCCCGCTTGCTGGGCCTCTCTAGCAAACGGCTCGGCTGCTTTAACCCTTGAAGAGCTGCAGGCAAAGGAAAGAGAGAAAGGAGAGGCTTTTCCTGCCCTCCCCGTCGAGAGCCGCGCCCCGACAGACCCCGCTGGACCGGACTTCAGCCCGGCTCCTGCCGCCAGAGGCGCCCCCTGCAGCTTAGTGCGATTCCTCTGGAGCAGGGGTGGCCAGACTTGCTTAACGCAAGAGCCACACAGAATAAGCATCAGATGTTTGAGAGCCGGAAGGAAGATAGATGCGGAGGGAAGAGGAAGAGGGGGAAAGAAAGCAACTTTAATTTTAAATGCATTCGCCAAGCTGCTGGCTGGCCTAGCAAAGTGATTTAACGAGACAAATGGCTTCTCCAAGCTGGCCAACGGGGTGGTGGGAACTTGGAGAGCCACAGTTTGGCCGCCCCTGCTCTGGAGTAACTCTGTCCAGAGCTGCATTCCTGGGGAACCCCCCCCCCCCCGGCTGCCCAGCCCTCTCAAAAAGGCGGGGTGCCTTCCTCGGAGGGGCAACCTGTGCTCCTGCACATCTTCCAAGCCCCTCCCCCCGCTCCTCCCCTTTCCATAGAGGTTTCGCCTTGCAGGCAGTTTTCCGCAGGGTACTCCTTTCATCTTATGGTTGGTTTGTCTTGTTTTGTTGTAATTCTCCCTACTAGATTTCACATTTTTCTGCAACCCTGGGGAATTTTTCCATTTGGAGTAAGATCTGTCTTCCTCTTCACAGCTCCAGTCCCTGCATTTAGGGATGCTCAGATTTGGCCAGCTTCGCTATTAGGACGTGTGATTTATTTTATTAAAACATTCATGTCCCGTTTTTCTTGTGGTTCAAGTCGGCCTACAACGGGGCGGGGGGGGGGGGCAAACTGTGGCTTTCACTCATATTGTGTGGCTCTTGAAGCCCACACCGCCCTGTCAGAGAAAGCAATGTCTCTTTAAGTCACTTCGCCAAGTCATATTCTGTGGCTTAGAGAATGTATTTAAAGTTGCTTTCTTTACACCCCTCTTTCCCCCCCATCTTCCTTCCGGTCTTGCAGCTCTCAAACATCTGACATTCATTCTATGTGGTTCTTATGTTAAGCAAGTTTGGCCACCCCTGGCCTAAGGTAATACTTAAATACCTGCTCAGTGAAAACCAAAAACCATATAGCAAACCCCATATCCCACCCTTGCAGTCCCTCCAGAAGATCTCCAAAGGGGGGGGGGGGCAGTCACCTCTCCAGGGAGCTCTGGTGAATGGTGCACCTCAAATCGGTTGGGTGCCAAAACATCAGCTTTCCAGCTATTCTTTGAATGCTTCTGGATTCTTTTCTGTCGGAGAGGTGTAGCTTTCCACTGGCTGACAGGGCATCTGAGCATGAACAAAGTGCCTTGCCAGCCCCACTGTGGAATCACAGGGAAGCTTTACGCCCCTAGGGATGGCATTTAAAAGGCACCTTTAATCTCTTCCTTGCTTCGAAAAAAGAATTATTAAAACTATTCTTTTATTTTTTTTTCCATACATGACATTGAGTAAAGGGTCAAGAAGCGGAGAGTGCTGCAGTTCCTAGGAAAGGAAAGGTCCCCTGTGCAAGCACCAGTCGTTTCCAACTCTGGGGTGACGTTGCTTTCACAACGTTTTCACGGCAGACGTTTTACGGGGTGGTTTGCTGTTGCCTTCCCCAGTCATCTACACTTTCCCCCCAGCAAGCTGGGTACTCATTTGACCGACCTCAGAAGGATGGAAGGCTGAGTCAACCTCGAGCTGGCTACCTGAAAACCCAGCTTCCGCTGGGGATTGAACTCAGGTCATGAGCAGAGCTTAGAACTGCAGTACTGCAGCTTTAACATTCTGAAGGCTCTTCCTGAAAAGGATACAAATAGGAGGCGAGAAATGCTGAGGTCCTCCAACTTCTTCCTTTTGAGATCTGGCTTTCCTGGCAAGAGAGCTGGAGGACTGGGGCTCAAGAAGGCAGACTTTGGATGGGGGAAGGGGCTTTGAATGGGAAGGGAGCAAAAGTTGC
Organism: Heteronotia binoei; assembly: GCF_032191835.1. Lineage (NCBI taxonomy): Eukaryota > Metazoa > Chordata > Lepidosauria > Squamata > Gekkonidae > Heteronotia > Heteronotia binoei. Next base: position 16,656,217 of record NC_083227.1, on the reverse strand, counting down.
CGCAGGCTGCAAGGAGAAAGCATTTGTCTCTGGGTCCCACCTGCAGAGCAAGGCCAGGAAGGAGGAGGTCAGGCTGCCCTCCAGGGCAGTGGGAAACCATTCAGTTTGGCATAGTTTGTGGAAAGCAAAGAGAGCATGAGCCTTCCTAACCTCCCCAGGCAGACCAGCCTGTACAGTGGGGGGCCACCACAGAAGAGGCAGAGGTACAGTCAGTAGTTGATTTTGCCCATTAGCCGGGTGGCACTTAGAGGAGGCCCTGCTCAGATAATTGCGGGGGAGTATTAGGAGAGAGGTGGTCGTGCGGACATGAGAGACCAAGGCTACTATGCAGGCTTTTGTAAACTGACAGCCAGGACCTTCCAATGTGCCTGGTAACTGATGGGTTGGTCCCCTTTCTCGAACGCAACAACTTGGCAACAGTGATCCATGTGACGGTCACCTCGAGACTGGATTACAGCAATGCCCTCTACATGGGGCTGCCCTTGTCCCAAATCCAGCACCTCCAGCTAGTGCAGAATGCTGCAGCCGGGCTGTTAATGAGGATTCCTTTACAGGAACACATTCAGCCTGTGCTTAAAGTGCTGCACTGGCTACCAATAGTGTACCAGATTCGCTTCAAGGTGCTGGTCATTATCTTTAAAGCCCTATATGGCCAGGGTCCTACATACCTTAGGGACCACCTTTCTCTGCATATGCCGCAGCGAGCACTTCGGTCCCCATCTCAAAACCTGCTGACAGTTCCCAGCATCAGAGAAGTTAGGCTTAAATCAACTAGAACTAGGGCCTTTTCTGTTGCTGCCCCTAGCTGGTGGAATAGTCAGGGCCCTGCGAGAGCTCTCACAGTTCTGCAGGGCCTGCAAAACGGCACTCTTCCGCCATGCATTTTCATAATGGCAACACCTGCAGCAACAGGGCAAGCCCATAAAATACTACCAACGGTTCTATCTCATCATGCTATGGTGATCTGGGGACCTTTTAGAGAGACAGCGAGCCAGTTTGGTGTAGTCATTAAGTGTGCAGACTCTTATCTGGGAGAACCGGGTTCGATTCCCCACTCCTCCACTCACACCTGCTGGAATGGCCTTGGGTTAGCCATAGTTCTGGCAGTGGTTGCCCTTGAAAGGGCAGTTGCTGCGAGAGCCCTCTCAGCCCCACCCACCTCACAAGGTGTGTTGTAGGGGGAGAAGATATAGGAGATTGTAAGTCACTGATTGTAAGTCTCTGATTCAGGGAGAAGGGTGGGGTATAAATCTGCAATTCTTCTTAGAACATCTAATATCGACCAACTAGCTACTTACCACCATCAGAATGCTAATCGTTGTCTGAAACTATTGTACATGACCTATGGATGTTTTAATAATTGTTCTTTTTTTTACTGTTGTTTGGTCACGCTAAACCAATATGGTCGAGGACCGGCCTACCTGAAGGACCGGCCTACCTGAAGGACCGCCTCTCCCCGTACGAGCCCCAGAGAGCACTGAGGTCAGTAGGAAAAAACAGACTGACTACCCCTGGGCCAAGAGAAGTTAAACTACAGAACACCCGCTCACGGGCCTTCTCGGCTGCGGCCCCATATCTCTGGAACCAACTCCCAGAGGAGGTGCGGGCCCTGCGGAACCTTGATCAGTTCCGCAGGGCCTGCAAGACCACTCTTTTTAAATTAGCTTATATGAACAGCTGAAGTACAATTTTACAACGAAGAAAATCCGCCATTAGCACTAACCAGAATAGCGTCAATGATAATGTTATAGTTTGTTTTAATTAATGTTCTACTGGTTTTTAAGGTTAAATTAATGCTTAATTTAATGTTCTTAATGTATTGTTTTATTAATGCACCATTGGTTACTATGTTGTTTATTAATGTTTTATTTATTAATGTACCATTGGTCACTGTGTTGTTAGCCGCCCTGAGCCTGCTTCGGCGGGGGAGGGCGGGGTACAAATAAAATTTATTATTATTATTATTATTAATAATAATAATTCTGTGACCGTTAACCTGCGAGCTGCCCTGATCCTGCCTTTGGCAGGGAGGACAGGATATAAATTAAATAAATGGGTAACCAATGGAGTGGCTGCACAGTGGACGTCGTATCTATCCTCAACTTACCTCCCATTAATAGCTGAGCTGTGGTGTTCTGCACCAACACCAACGGTGGTCTCCATGCTCCTTTTGAGGGGAGACCAAAATACAGGGCATTATGCAGTAGTCTCATTTGGACGTCACCCTAGCAGGGATCTAGGCAGGGCATGTCTCATTACATTATAGCCACATGTGTCCACTGTCCCACCACACACACCTCCAACTACTGTTGGACCCCTCTCCCTCTGCAGCTCGTCTTGTATTTCTGACGAAATCTTTTATTATTTTATTTTTATTTTGTGTATTTATAGTCCACCCTTTCCCATAATGCAGGGGTGGCCAACGGTAGCTCTCCAGGTGTTTTTTGCCTACAACTCCCATCAGCCCCAGCCATTGGCCATGCTGGCTGGGGCTGATGGAAATTGTAGGCAAAAAACATCTGGAGAGCTACCGTTGGCCACCCCTGCCAGGGTGGATTACAACACAATAAGACAGTTTTAAAAATCCAACAATAAAACAATTAAGCAGTCAAAACCATTAAACAGAACTTAAACAGAGGCAGCATGGATGGTGTGAACATATTTCACAGGTTGAAACATAAATATCACAGGTGTCTGTCAAAGATGTCAACAATGTCGGCCCAATCTCTAACAATCAAGATGGTAAATCAGTATAGAGAGGTGACTAAATAATCACTACAAAATGAATGAAATAAGGATGCCCATCTGCCTCAACCAAAGGCCTCGTGGAACAGCTCCGTTTTACAGACCCTCCGGAATGGTAGTAAATCTGGTAGGGCCCAAATCTTCACAGGGAGCTGATTCCACCAAGTTGGGGGCAGCGCCAAAAAAGCCCTGGCCCTGGTTGACCTTACAAAAGTGGCAACACAGTCTAAAGCAGAAAACAACTGTGTAAAAAACACACTATATCTATATGTGTGTGTGTACACACACAAAGTAATTCTTATTTGTCCATGTTTGTTTCCAACAATACCAAATACACGGTATACCAAAATTTCACAAAAGGAAAGGATTCACAGCATTTCAATGTCCACAGACTATCCAGTCCTTCTCACTTCTTGTACAATCCTGTGTGGTATCCAAGTTCTTTACAAATCCTGGCTCCAAAGGTGATGTTCCCTTTATGTGCCAGTCAACTTGGATCACGTTTTGCACAAAATGCTTCCTCAAAGAGCCGATCTGCTCAATTTTTTTTCTTTTTGACATCAATTAAGACCACTTGATCAAATTTCCAATAGGCACTAGCTCAGTTGACGGGCACATAAAGGGAACATCACCTTTGGAGCCAGGATTTGTGAAATGTTTGGTATACTGTGTATTTGGTATTGTTGGAAACTGATCGAGGCAAGCCAGACGTCCTTTTGGGCCAGGGATAGTCAGTAGATCAGGGGTGGCCAACGGTAGCTCTCCAGGTGTTTTTTGCCTACAACTCCCATCAGCCCCAGCCAGCATGGCCAGTGGCTGGTGCTGATGGAAGTTGTAGGCAAAAAACATCTGGAGAGCTACCGTTGGCCACTCCTGCAGTAGATGTTTGTTAGCAGATTGTGATGATCTCTGAGGTTCGTATGGGGAGAGGCTGTCTTTGATGGGAGCATCAGGACATGAAACCACCGTTCTGCAGGCATCTGTTTAGCTAAATGTTCCTTAATGCGTGTAAAGAAATAACCTTCTTTTAGCCAGTAGATTTGTTTCCCAGTGACTTTTTTCCTGACAAAAGTTGGAAAAGGCTTCATTGACCCTGAACAAGTTGCATACATAATTTGTTGAAATGTATTTCTCTGAGCATCCCATTCAATTCTCTCACTAGTTTTAAAAAGCCCAGAGCCTGTTACGGGAAGGGCAGGATATGAATCTAAATAAATAAATAAAACATGACTTCAAGGTGCCACATCCCAAGAAGTGTCTTTTGGTTTGGTGCACCCCGGTGGGATTAGTGTGTAAAGGATGCATAACGATTTCCCATCCATGTTCCTTGCGATATAGTTTCATAGAAAAACAACGCTGTTTCTGGCTACCAACATGCAAATTGCACAGATTCTCTATTTCTAAACTTCCATGTATTATTTGCATCTTTTTTTCCTTCCACCCATGAAGCAGTGAGACAAGTGTCCATGCACTAGAACCGGCATCACCTTCAGAAAGCGCTTTGGTCCACCAGTGTGCGTTGGGCAAGGATGCACCCTCAACCACAAACAAGGATTTCGGAGTTGTAGCACCTTTAAGACCAACAAAGTTTTTATTCAGAATGGAAGCTTTCGTGTGCTCTAAGCACACTTCATCAGACAAGGAATCAGGTACAGTGAGAAGAGCTACATATAGCTGGTAAGCAGTGGTTTAAAATGCAAAATGGTACACATTTAAGATCCAGTGACAGAATAGTAAAATTAACAAATTGAGCAAACCTCTGATCTGGGTAACATGAGTGTGAGAAACCAGTAAAACAAAAACATGTCAAAACGTGAGAATGTCTGTTAATCACTTTATTGTTATAAGCAAGCCTGGGTCAAATTGAGGGCATTCCTTTCTCAGAAGTTTTTACCATCCAACTAATTTACCTTTTAACATGTAACCAAAATATAGTTTGCCATTAAAAGAAAAATACATTAAAACATAGTGAAGAAATAAAATATAGAAAATTAAAATATAGAGAAATAGAGATTAAAATAGAGAGAAATAAAGCACCAGAACCTCCATCATTTCTGAAAAGCCGATGTACAGAATCTTTGTTGCAATGGCACTGAGCAGTGCTCAGAATATGGGGTAGCTTTCTCTAAGGTAACCACATACAAATGGTCAACATTCATAGAAGAAGTGTGAGCCTTGAGAGAACTGAGGAGTCTTGAGCAAGGCAGTGAGAGATACCAGTGGCAGAGGAGCAGCAAAACTTCCAGCTATTCTCTTGGTTAAAAAATATCTGGAGGAAATAGGGTTTATTATACTCAAAAGTTACAGGAATGTCTCAAAAGCAGACTCTGAAGCAAAAAGGGGAGGCTTTTTAATCAACACTAAGCAAGTCAGGGTGACATAAGATCGTAAATCTCTTTTAAGTTCTGTGAGGAGCTGAACTTCGCAGCATTGCATGAGAGAGCACAGAGGGGAGGAACTGCCCCCTTGTTAGAAGGACAGTTTTTAAAAATGGAGTAAGGGAAAGAGTCCTGTGCTGCAAAGATGGCCATAACGATGGAATCTCCTTCTACACTCTCAGCATTCAGATGTCTTGTCCCCTGTATAGGGTTTTTGGTGCTTCTGAAGAGTGCCACTCCAACTAAATCTCTTCCCATGCTCTGAGCATTCAAAACGTTTCTCCCCCTGTGTGGGTTCTCAGATGTTTTTGAAGAGTGCCATTCTGACTAAATCTCTTCCCACACTTTGAGCATTCAAAAGGCTTGTCCCCTGTGTGGGTCCTTAGATGACTTTGAAGATTGCCATTCTGGCTGAATCTCTTCCCACATTCTGAACATTCAAAAGGCTTCTCCCCTGTATGAGTTCTTAGATGTTTTTGAAGAGTGCCATTCTGACTGAATCCCTTCCCACATTCTGAACATTCAAAAGGCTTCTCCCCTGTGTGAGTTCTTAGATGTTTTCGAAGAATGCCATTCTGAGTGAATCTCTTCCCACACTCTGAGCATTCAAAAGGCTTCTCCCCTGTGTGGGTTCTCAAATGAGTTTCAAAACGGCTACTGTGACTGAATCTCTTCCCACACTCTGAGCATTCAAAAGGCTTGTCCCCTGTGTGGGTCCTTAGATGACTTTGAAGATTGCCATTCTGGCTGAATCTCTTCCCACATTCTGAACATTCAAAAGGCTTTTCCCCTGTGTGGGTTCTTAGATGTTTCTGAAGAATGCCATTCAGACTGAATCTCTTCCCACACTCTGAGCACTCAAAAGGCTTCTCCCCTGTGTGGGTTCTTAGATGTTTATGAAGACATCCACTCTGATTGAATCTCTTCCCACACTCTGAGCATTGAAAAGGCTTTTCCCCTGTGTGGGTTCTTAGATGTTCCTGGAGCGTGCTACTGTGCCTAAATCTCTTCCCACATTCTGAACACTGGAAAGGCTTCTTCCCTGTGTGGGTTCTCAGATGACTTTGAAGACTGCCATTCTGACTGAATCTCTTCCCACACTCTGAGCATTCAAAAGGCTTCTCCCCTGTGTGGGTTCTCAAATGAGTTTGAAAATGGCCACTGTGACTGAATCTCTTCCCACATTCTGAACATTCAAAAGGCTTCTTCCCTGTATGGATTCTTAGATGACTTTGAAGAGTGCCATTCTGACTGAATCTCTTCCCACACTCTGAGCATTCAAAAGGCTTCTCCCCTGTGTGGCTTCTGAAATGAGTTTCAAAACGGCTACTGTGACTGAATCTTTTCCCACACTCTGAACATTCCAAAGGCTTCTCTCCTGTGTGGGTTCTTAGATGTTCTTTAAGATTGCCACTCTGGCTGAATCTCTTTCCACATTCTGTACATTCAAAAGGCTTCTCCCCTGTGTGAGTTCTTAGATGTTTTTGAAGAATGCCATTCAGACTGAATCTCTTCCCACACTCTGAGCATTCAAAAGGCTTCTCCCCTGTGTGGGTTCTCAAATGAGTTTGAAAATGGCTACTGTGACTAAATCTCTTCCCACATTCGGAACATTCAAAAGGCTTCTCCCCTGTGTGGGTCCTCAAATGAGTTTGAAAATGGCTACTGTGACTAAATCTCTTTCCACACTCTGAGCATTCAAAAGGCTTCTCCCATCTGTGAGCTCTTTGGTGCACAAGGAGCTGTGATCTGTGTCTGAAGTACTTTCTGCAGCGAAAGCATTTCCATGCCTTCATTATACTCTGCCTTAGAAAATTCACATTATCTTCTCCTCCCTTAGAGGTCGCCATTCCAGTCTCTGAGCAAATAAATAGTTTCTCTCCTGAGTGAATCCTTTGGTGTTGAACAAGATCTGATTTATCTGAGAAGTTCTTCCCACAGTTTGAGCAGTTACAAAGTTTCTCTCCTATAGATGTCCTTAGATCTCTAAGGAGCTCTGCTCTGTGAATCACGGTCTTTCCACACTCCAGCCATTGATGGGTCTCGTTCCCACCGTGCATTTGTAAGTGGTCATTATATTTGGATTTATCTGAGAAGTCCACTCCACACACCAAGCATTTGTTTCTTTCCCTCACTATGAAAATGGCTTCTTGCAAATCCCCCCCTTGGCAAGGAATGGGTTTATCCTTCTTCTTGACCACATGGCTTCTTTTCTGACTCTTAGATCTGCTTTGATTCCGGAAGCTTCCTCTCAAGCCTTCGTTCTTGACTTTATCTGGTGATGGAGGATGCAATTCCTCATCCTCCTCATTCCTGGCTGGAAGAAAGAAAGAGATCCTGTTAGAACCCAAGCAAGGTGGTCTGATCTGTACCTGAATTTCCATCAGTGCTCCACAAATATTCCAGCAGCTTCTTCCTGCTGTACATTGAATTTACATAGTGAAGGAAACATAGAAGTGTGGAATAACATCCACTTAAAAAGCACATTTTGCCTCCTGCATGAGATGCCTAGTTTTGAATGTTCCCTCTAAGCTGCAGAGTCTTGTGAGCAAAAGTTCTACTTGTGAGCTACTGGCATTAAAGTTGTGAGCTACTGGCATTAAAGTTGTGAGCTACTGGCATTAAAGTTGTGAGCTACTGCATAAGTTAGTGTGCTCTGGGCTCATCCTTTCTGAGCTAAGACAAAAATGTGTGAGCTGGAGGCTAAAAATCTGTGAGCCAGCTCACACTAACTCAGCTTAGAGGGAACACTGACTCTGACTGCTTACAGGCTCCCTGAGCCAGATTAACAATTAGGCAAACTAGGCACTTGCCTAGGGGCCCCACAACTCTGGGGGTCCCCGGGCCAGCTTCCCTCCCTTCGCTCCGTTTTCATGGCCAGCATGTTCCTCGTGCATCCCTCTGCCATCCTAGGCAGCGTGACTCTGAGACTCGCTTTCCCAGCAGGCAGTGCTCTTTCCCAGCATCCTGCTGACATCCTGTGCAGACTGGCTAGTGATTGGCAGTGGCAACGGAGGGGGTGGAGGAGGCACATATGGCGGGCAGCAGCTGTTTTTAGACTAAAACTGAGAAACCTCCGTGCAGCCAGCAGCAGTCCGTTTCCTTGGCTGGCTCAGTCTGACTGGCTTAGCTGGGAGTCTGTGAGGCTCTGCGCAGGCAGCCTGTTTCCTCAGCTGGCCTGGCTTGCTCCCCCCCTCCCCACTTTGGCCTTGGGTCTTGCTATTTCCCCCAAGCCCCCACCCATGGAATCCCGTGCAGGAGTGGTGGCTCTGCTGTGCTGAGCGCCTTAGCGGTGGAGCAGCAGAGAGCATCCTAGGTATTTCATCTGTAAGAATATAAGTAACCATGAGACTGTTTTATGGATAAAACCAGGCTGTTAATTAACTATTGGTTTCCCATGTCTGTTGTCTGCAGCTACTGCTGTGCTCTAGTTTATGGGCATTTGGTTTTCCTCTGGTTCACTTCCGTTCTTGGAAGTTCCAATAGTTAATTTCTTGGTTTGACAAGGCTATGTAAGATTCAGTTGAAGAGAACTTGGTCATTGTCCAAAACTCAATGACGGCTTCACCTAAGGCCCATTGTGAAGAAAAAGAGGCTCGAGAAGGAGGCTCTGGGCGAGTGCCTGCCACCCTTGCTGTCTTCCCACCCACCCAAGTGAAGGCACTGACTCCCCCCACACACACACACCTCAATATCTCCCATTTGGAGAACACCTAATGTCTGCCATTTGGAGAACAGCTGTAAATCTGAGTGATCTCTAAGTGCCTCCCCAGAAGGAAATGGCATTGTAGCTGTCTGAGGTCCTATCCCTTCTCAAACCCCATCCTCTCCAGGCCTCACCCCTAACTGGGAATTGGCAACCCTATCTCCTTTCCTTTATCTGCCCCTCTGACTTTAGCTTTCCATTGCCCTCCCCCTCCCTGCAGCTTCTACAGTGGGGGAGCCAAAGCAGTTTGCATCATTCTCCTCTCCCCCCACGTGATCTGAACAACAACCCTGAGAGGCAGGTTAGGCTGGAAGTCTATGCCTGGTCCAGAACCACCCAGTCAGCTTCCGCAGCAAGAACCTGGGTCTAGCAGACCTTGCTCTGAAGCCCTAACTTGTATGTCCTCCTCAAATTCCACCACAGAATCTCCAGGAATTTCCCACCAACTTGGAAAGGTACCACTAAAGCCTTGCTGTCCACCCAAGTGAAGGCATTCACTTCCCCCCCCACCTCAAGGGGAGCTGATCTCTGCCATCTATTTGGATAGCAGTTGTAATTCTGAGTGATCTCCAGCTCTCACCTTGCGATTGGCAATAGTGGTTCCCCAGGAGGAAAGGCCTTTCCCTCAGAGGCCAGTAGTGATACCTAAGGAATTTCCCACCAGCCTGGAAAGGTAGCACTAAAGGCCTCTAGGTGAGTGCCCCCCCACCCCTGCCTGGCTATCTTCCCACCCAAGTGAAGGCATTCACTCCCCCCCCCTCCCCGACCTCAACGGGAGCTGATCTGTGCCATGTATCTGGAGAGCAGTTGTATTTCCTGTCAATGGAGCCTCCCTGTCAATGGTGGCCCAGATAGCAGCAACTGCGAAATCCGCCTTTTTTCATCTGAGGCAGACGAAACAGTTGGTTCCCTTCCTTGACCATCGCGACCTGGCAACTGTGATCCATGCAACGGTCACCGTGAGATTGGACTACTGTTATGTCCTCTACTTGTGGCTGCCTTTGTCGCAAACCCGGAAACTTCGGCTAGTGTAGAATGCGGCTGCTAGGCTGCTATTGGGTCTGCCCAAGTGGGAGCACATACAGCCAATGCTGCAGGAACCGCACTGGCTACCAATAGTGTACCGGATTCATTACAAGGTGTGAGTTATTACTTTTAAAGCCCTGTATGGCCAAGGACCCCAGAGGGTACTGAGATCTGGATCCCAACATTTCCTAGTGATTCCCGGGCTGAGGGAGGCGAGATTAGTGACCACCAGGGATTGGGCCTTTTCAGTGGCAGCCCTGTCCTGGTGGAATCAACTGCCGGAAGAGGTTAGGGCCTTGCGGGACCTTGCCCAGTTCCACAAGGCCTGTAAGACCTTCTGGAAGGCCTTCAACCTACCGTAGGAGAATTCTGGAATAACTGCCATCCTGGAAATACGAGGAACATCTAATGTGTTAGCACAAAGCTGTCTATTGTTTTAATTTATGTGTTTTAACATATATTTAAGTGGTTTTATTGTTTTTATGACTGTGATCATAGCTCGCTATGACTTTGATGTAAGCCGCCCTGACCCTGCCTCGGTGGGGAGGACGGGGTATAAATCAAATTAAACAAACATTCTGAGTGATCTCCAGCCCTCACCTGGAGATTGGCAAAAGAGTTTCCCCAGGAGAAAAGACCTTTCCCTCAGAGTCCTGCAGTGATCCCTTAGGAATTTCACACTAACCTGGAAAGGTACCACTAAAGGCCTCAGGGCGAGTGCCCCCCCAACACTGCTGTCTTCCAACCCACCCAAGTGAAGGCATTCACTCCCCCTCGCCCACCTCAAGGGGAGCTGATTTCTGCCACCTGAAAGTTTCTAACCTGGAGTTGCCAACCCTGCAGCCTCTAAGGAAAGGGTATGTAGCGGGGGGGGGGGGGGGGGACCAAAGCAGTGTGTGTGTGGTGGTGGGGGGACCAAAGCAGCTGACTTCATTCTCCTCATTTCTCTCCCCCTTTGATCTGAACAACCCTGTGAGGTTTCCCTATCACCTTCTTAGGCAGCCATCTTGGGGCGAGGCTGAGGAGAGGAGGGAGAGAAGGAGTGAAAGACAGTAAAGGTGGGACAGCCTTGCCCTCTGAGGCAGTGCCAGGCTCCCTGGCTATTGCAGTGGCCTTCTGAGGCTGTATGTGCTGGGAGGCCGTTAGTGTGGGCTGTTGATATGGCCTTCTGTGAAGCCGCAGAAGCTCTGCAGCCCTTTCTGAAGCCAGTTGACAGAGAAGAGCTAAGTCTAGATGTGGCTGTCTCTGAGGTAAAACTGTCTCTGAGGTAAAACTGAGGTAAAACTTTCTAAAAATTTCTTCAAATATACTAGAAGTAGAAAACCAGCCAGGGAGGCAGTGGGGCCCTTGGATGACCATGGGGTAAAAGGATTACTGAAGGAGGATAGGGAAATGGCTGAGAAACTGAATGAATTTTTTGCCTCCGTCTTCACTGTGGAAGATGAGAACTTTTTGCCCACCCCAGAACCACTAATTTTGGAAGGGGTGTTGAAAGACCTGAGTCAGATTGAGGTGACAAAAGAGGAGGTCCTACAACTGATAGACAAATTAAAAACTAATAAGTCACCGGGTCCGGATGGCATACATCCGAGAGTTCTGAAAGAACTCAAAGTTGAACTTGTGGATCTTCTAACAAAAATCTGTAATCTTTCATTGAAATCTGCCTCCGTTCCTGAGGACTGGAAGGTAGCAAATGTCACCCCCATCTTTTAAAAGGGTTCCAGAGGAGATCCGGGAAATTACAGGCCAGTCAGTCTGACTTCAATACCGGGAAAGTTGGTAGAAAGCATTATCAAGGACAGAATGAGTAGGCACATTGATGAACACGCAGTGGCGTAGCTAGGGCTTTGGGGGCCCGGGGCCCAAGATTTATGTGGGCCCCCCTATGTGTGTGCACGCCTCCAGAAACAGGATATGATGTCACTTCTGGTGATGTCACTTCCGCAAGATGGCCACCACTTGCGAGGGAGCCCTGCTGGAAACAGGAAGTGATGTAACTTCATATGGTGATGTAACATATCATATGGCTTGCAAGCATATCATATGGCTTTCATAGGTGAATCCTCTTCAGCTGTTGCAACTCAGCCTTATTCCCTACAAACAGCAGGCCAGCCGCTTTGCAGGACTGTCTTCTCTACCTTTCAGAAACATGCCGAAGAAGCAGGGGTCATTTTGTAGAAGAATAGTTGGCGGACCTCATCCAAGGATTGTTATGCAGCTGCACATACTATTCAATGGAGAAGAAGAAGAAGAAGAAGAAGAAGAAGAAGAAGAAGAAGAGGAAGAAGAAGAAGAAGAAGAAGAAGAAGAGCAGATTTATACCCCGCCATTCTCCCTGAATCAGAGACTCAGAGCGGCTTACAATCTCCTATATCTTCTCCCCCACAACAGACACCCTGTGAGGTGGGTGGGACTGAGAGGGCTCTCACAGCAGCTGCTCTTTCAAGGACAACTCCTGTGATACCTATGCCTAACCCAAGGCCATTCTTTATTCCAGCAGCTGTAAGTGAAGGAATGGGGAATCAAACCCGGTTCTCCAAGATAAGAGTCCACGCACTTAACCACTACACCACACTGGCTCTCTCAAGGAGGTGAGGCCTATGAAGAAGGAATTCCATCTGATACAGCTTCTTACTATCTCCTTTCCCTGAGACACAAGCTGAGCTTGCCCTCTCTCTTACAGGATCCTTAAAATGACAAGAGGCCTTCCTTTCCTTGGACATCCTGCTCCAAATAACAAGGAACCCAAGCCCAATCTGGTTAAATTCAGAAGTTGGATGCAGGCCCTAATAATAATAATCTGTTCTCGGGAAAACAAAACAAGCTGCTGAGTTCAAGTTGAATCTATAATAATAAATCATACCCATCCCCAAATAGCAAACTCCACCCCAAGCTGCACCTGGAAGGGTCACTGTCCCACATAGCAAAACATCAGCTGCTGGAAAGAAAAGCTGCGGCAAGAAAGCATCCGTCCACATCAGGTCTGCAAACAGACACTTGCCTAGTCACCTGTGGCGAGCAGAAATCTCTTCCAGGAGACCAGGTGGGGGAAAGTTTTTGGTTTTTTTAAATGCAAGAAAGTTGGTCTTCTCTTCCCAAAGAGCAACATGCTTCTAGCGTAAGTATACGCACGCAGATGGGTATAGTAAAACATTTCTGTAAGTTTGTGGACCTGATTTTTGTAGTTATTTGTAATGTATAGCCTGCCTCTGCCTTTCTCCATGAGACTCAAGGCAGGATTACATAGTTTAAATCAAACACTATCAACAGGACAGGGCATCCAATAAAACAGGGTTTGTCCTGCAGAAATCTGAAAACAAAAAATGCAAAGCTCTGACCGCATAATCTTCTACAGGCTCCTTCAGTAATGCAGCGGGCTTCAAATTAACTCATGACTTTAAGGGCTAAATTAAATAAAATACTGGCAGATATGTACCCTGATTTCCATTTTTTAAAATTAGTAAATAGTAGTGACAGGGTCCCTGATTCTGATCAGGCTTAGAACACTGGGAAGGGGGGTGGGATTTTTCCCAACCCCAATTGCCTCCTGAAGGGCCATGGTTTGCCTGTATGTCAACCATATGCTGCTTGTGTTTTTCCATGGGCTGCCACCTTCCAGGTGGTGGTGGGAGATCTCCTGGGAGGCAGCAGAGATAGTTCCCCTGGAGAAAATGGCTGTTTTGGAAGATAGGCTCTATGGCCAAACTTGCTTAACATAAGAGCCATATAGAATAATTGTCAGATGTTTGCGAGCCATAGGTCATGAACGCCAGATGTTTGAGAGCTAGAAGGAAGGAAGACAAATAGATGGGGGAGGGAGGAGAGCTGGAAAGAAAGCAACTTTAATTTTAAATGTATTTTCCAAGCTCCCAGCTGGCTTGGCTTGGAGGAGTGATTTAAAGAGACAAATGCCTTCTCTAAGCTGGCTGGCAGGTTGGTGGGGACTTCAAGAGCCACTCAGTATGTGTGAAAGAGCCACATGTGGCTCCCGAGCCACAGTTTGGCCATCCCTGCTCTATGGCATGATACCCCACTGAAAACCCTCCCTTCCCCAAACCCCACCCTCATCAGGCTCCACCCCCAAAGCCTCTAGGTATTTCTTAACCTGGAGCTGGCAACCCTCATTTTCTCCCCAGGGAGCACATCACAGGCCTGGTCAGCTATTTGTCAACAAAACAGCATGGGGGGGGGGTTAAGCTCCGCCTCTCCCATACTGCAGCCCCAATCTGAATTCAAGCCCCTGCCAGCATGCTAAAGGTAAAGGTACTCCCCTGTGCAAGCACCAGTCACTGTGAGGCGCGCAGCCCGCCCGGCCGCCGAGGAAGGAGACGAGGAGGAGGAGGAGGAGAGCCGCGCGCCGCCCGCAGGTGCCTGGGGTGGGGATGGGGGGGTGGGGAGCCGTCCAGGCAGCAGCGCCGCCTTCCAGCGCCCCACCGCACGTGGCTCGAGCAGCTCCGTCGGGCGGCCGAGGAGGGGCTGGGGTGTCCGGGGCTGGAGCTGCCCTTGCCGCCGCGCCGCGCTCAGGGGAGCAGGCCGGAAGCAGCCGCCGGAGAGGCTCGGGGTCTCCAGGCCAGGCCGCCTTCTCCTCTTCCTCCCTGGGCCCAGTTGCCCTGCTTCAAGGGGGGAAGGGAAGGGAATGAGGAGCCCCGACGTGCGTGCGCCTGCCCCTCCCCACCACACCCCCTTCCTCCGCCGTGCGCGCGCGCTCCCCCTCGCTGTCGGGCGCCTCCATTCTTTTTCTCCCCCCCTCGCAGTGCAGAGAAACATGGCCATTGTTTGGGGGCCCCCCATGCCAACGCGGGGACCCCCAGACCTGGGGCGAGCCGCCCTCCCCGCCCCCCCCCCCCTACGCGTCTGTGAACACGGGTTATTGAGGAAGACTCAGCATGGGTTCTGTAAGGGAAGATCTTGCCTCACTAACCTGTTACATTTCTTTGAGGGGGTGAACAAACGTGGACAAAGGAGACCCCATAGATGTTGTTTACCTTGACTTCCAGAAAGCTTTTAATCAAGTTCCTCATCAAAGGCACCTTAGAAAGCTTGAGAGTCATGGAGTAAAAGGACAGATCCTCTTGTGGATCAAAAACTGGCTGAGTAATAGAAAGCAGAGAGTGAGTATAAATGGGCAGTCTTCACAGTGGAGGACGGTAAGCAGTGGGGTGCCGCAGGGCTCGGTACTGGGTCCCATTCTCTTTAACTTGTTCATAAATGATTTAGAGTTGGGAGTGAGCAGTGAAGTGGCCAAGTTTGCGGATGACACTAAATTGTTCAGGGTGGTGAGAACCACAGAGTATTGTGAGGAACTCCAAAGGGATCAGTTGAGGCTGGGTGAGTGGGCGTCAATGTGGCCGATGCGGTTCAATGTGGCCAAGTGCAAAGTAATGCACATTGGGGCCAAGAATCCCAGCTACAAATACAAGTTGATGGGGTGTGAACAGGCAGAGACTGACCAAGAGAGAGATCTTGGGGTCATGGTAGATAACTCACTGAAAATGTCAAGATAGTGTGCGTTTACAATAAAAAAGGCCAACGCCATGCTGGGAATTATTAGGAAGAGAATTGAAAACAAATCAGCCAGTATCATAATGCCCCTGTATAAATCGATGGTGCGGTCTCATTTGGAGTACTATGTGCAGTTCTGGTCACTGCACCTCAAAAAGGATATTATAGCATTGGAGAAAGTCCAGAAAAGGGCACCTAGAATGATTAAAGGGCTGGAACACTTTGCCTATGAAGAAAGGTTGAAACGCTTGGGAATCTAGCTTGGAGAAATGTCGACTGCGGGGTGACATGATAGAGGTTTACAAGATAATGCATGGGATGGAGAAAGTAGAGAAAGAAGTACTTTTCTCCCTTTCTCACAATACAAGAACTCTTGGACATTCGATGAAATTGCTGAGCAGACAGGTTAAAACGGATAAAAGGAAGTACTTTTTCACCCAAAGGGTGATTAACATGTGGAATTCACTGACACAGGAGGTGGTGGCGGCCACAAGCATAGCCACCTTCAAGAGGGGTTTAGATAAAAATATGGAGCGGAGGTCCATCAGTGGCTATTAGCCACAGTGTGTGTGTATATATAAAAAATTTTGCCACTGTGTGACACAGAGTGTTGGACTGGATGGGCCATTGGCCTGATCTAACATGGCTTCTCTTATGTTCTTATGCTTGGGGCTCTTTAGCTTGGAGAAACATAGACAGCGGGGTGGCATGATAGAGGTTTACAAGATTATGGATGGGATGGAGAAAGTAGAGAAAGAAGTCCTTTTCTCCCTTTCCCACAATACAAGAACTCGTGGGCATTCAATGAAATTGCTAAGCAGTCAGGTTAAAATGGATAAAAGAACGTCCTTCTTTACCCAAAGGGTGATTAACATGTGGAATTCACTGCCACAGGAGGTGGTGGCGGCTACAAGCATAGCCAGCTTCAAGAAGGGATTGGATAAAAATATGGAGCAGAGTGTATAAAAATATGGAGCAGAGTGGCCACTGTGTAACACAATTCCCCCCCACCCGGCCTGGCTGTCTTCTTACCCACCCAAGTGAAGGCATTACTCCCCCCTCCCACCTCAAGGGGAGCTGATCTCTGCCATGTATCTGGAGAGCAGCTGTGTGATTCAGAGATCTCCAGCCTTCATCTGGAGATTGGCAACAGTGGTTCCCCAAGAGGAAAGTCTTTTCCTTCAGAGGCCTGTAGGGAGCCTTTAGGAATTTCCCAGCAACCTGATAAGGTACCATTAAAGGCCTCTGGGAAAGTGCTCCCACACCAGCCTTGCTGTCTTCCGACCCACCCAAGTGAAGGCATTCACTCCCCACCCCCCACCTCAAGGGGAGCTGATCTCTGCCATCTGGAATTTCCTGACCTGGAGCTGGCAACCTTGCAGCTTCTAAGGAAAAGGACAGTCTTTCTTCACTGTGTTTTGGGGGGGGGGGGGGCGGGCTTATCTTATTTTCCTTATTTCTCTCCCCTCTTTGATCAGAACAACCACTCTGTGAGGTTTCCCTATCACCTTCTCAGGCAGCCATCTTGGGGCGAACATATGAAGCTGCCTTCTACTGAATCAGACCCTTGGTCCATCTAAGTCAGAACTGTCTACTCAGACTGGCAGCGGCTCTCCAGGGTTTAAAACTAAGGTTTTTCACATCTACTTGCCTGAACCCATAAGAACATAAGAGAGGCCATGTTGGATCAGGCCAATGGCCCATCCAGTCCAACACTCTGTGTCACACAGTGGCCAAAAAATTTATATATACAAACACACACACACATATAAACATACATATACACATACATCTACCCACTGTGGCTAATAGCCACTGATGGACACCTGCTCCATATTTTTATCTAACCCCCTCTTGAAGCTGGCTATGTTGTAGCCACCACCCACTCCTGTGGCAGTGAATTCCACATGTTAATCACCCTTTGGGTGAAGAAGTACCTCCTTTTATCCGTTCTAACCCGAATGCTCAGCAATTTCATTGAATGCCCACGAGTTCTTGTATTGTGAGAAGGGGAGAAAAGTACTTCTTTCTCTACCTTCTCCATCCCATGCATAATCTTGTAAACCTCTATCATGTTACCCCGTAGTCAACATTTCTCCAAACTAAAGAGCTCCAAGCGTTTTAACCTTTCTTCATAGGGAAAGTGTTCCAAACCTTGAATCATTTTAGTTGCCCTTTTTTGCACTTTTTCCAATGCTATAATATCCTTTTTTGGGGGGGGCTCCCTCTGGGTGTCCTGTCCCCCCTGGGAAAGTGCATGTGCAATACATCGCCTCTCCTTTCCCAGTGTAGTGAACGCTGCATGGTCACTGTCTGGCTATGCCTGGCAGATGGTCACTGCAATGGCCTCTCCTGCATTACTGCATCTGTGGCAACACCTTCTCGCTGGTCCCCCCCATTTTCACAGAGTTTGCCATGTCATGGTGCGACCGAATGTCCGGCGGTATAACCGGATGGGCAGGCTGGGCTCACCAACCTCGCCAGCCAAGAGAAGGAAAACTCTAACATCAAGCCCGGGCAGACAGAGCTCGTTAATGTAACATCTACCACCTGGAGGACTCGCTGCCGGCGTCCCGGCTTACTGGGCCATGGCAGATGACCCCATGGTGAAAGGGTGGAGCCAGTACTACGCACACTGCACTTCACCTAAAAATTCCTCTGCGCAGGCCTGAAGGGTACCCACATCCACAACCCACAACATACCAAGTCCTGCAGCGATGGGCAAGGGGTGAAACGGCAGGTGGAAGATGCCACTGGAAGCTGCAGTCCCGATCCTGCATGTAGGCGGTTCAGGGTATTGGTCGCCTGATGCTGACCCGGAGATGAAAGCATTTTTCGGCAGCACCCTGAACGACCAAGCAGCCTTATTTAGGGACAGCACTGCTTGCTCCACACGGAGAGGGGCCTAGAAAAGGTGGCCTAAATAAAGCTCGTCTCCCTCCCCAGTTTGCTAGCCGTGGTCAACGGGCATCCTTACTTGCGGTCGAAAAATAACAACAAAGAAAAGGCATGCACCTGCCTCACAAAGTGTGCAAAGACTAAAGCTTGCGTGTTGGAACATCAGAACCATGCTTGACACAGTAGACAGTGGTCGCCCTGAACGACGCTCTGCTCTAGTTGCCCACGAACTTCTCAGGTTGAATATCGACATAGCAGCTCTCAGTGAGGTCCGTTTCCCTGAGGAAGGTAGTCTTCAAGAACACGGTGCTGGCTATACCCTCTACTGGTCAGGTAAGTCAAAGGCTGAGAGCCGCCTTTCTGGCGTTGGCTTCATGGTCAGAAATTCCATTGCCTCTAAACTCGAAAACCTGCCAACAGGTCACTCAGATCGCATCATGTCTATGCGCCTCCCACTTCAAAACAAGCAACATGCAACACTCTTCAGTGTGTATGCCCCAACCCTTCAAGCAGATTCTGCAGAAAAGAACAAGTTCTATGCTGATCCACGCTACCTCGTACGGAAGACCCCTACAGAGGACAAGGTGATCATCCTTGGCGACTTCAATGCCAGAGTAGGTAAAGACTCAAAAGCCTGGAAAGAAGTACTTGGCAAACACAGCATTGGCAACTGCAATGATAACGGGCGCCTCCTGCTAGAATTCTGCACGGAGCATCAGCTCACCATTACCAACACTATCTTCCAGCAGAAGAACAGTCTGAAGACAACCTGGATGCACCCACGGTCCAAGCATTGGCACCTTATTGACTATATTCTGGTGCGCCAGAGAGACCTTCGAGATGTCTTACACACCCGAGTAATGCCCAGTGCAGAATGTCATATGGATCATCGTCTTGTACGCTGCAATCTCCGTCTTCACTTTAAATCTACACCCAGGAGAGGCGGTATCCCCCGGAGGAAGTTTCAGGTAGGCAGCCTTCAGTCAGCCGAAGTTAAAGCTGCCTTCCAGGCAAAACTCCAGACAAGAATTGAGGACCCAGTTGCCTCACAGTTCCTTCTCCAGAAGCACTCTGGGAACACCTAAAAACTACCATCCTGTTGACCTCTGAAGAAGTCCTCGGGTTCTCCACAAGGAAGAACAAGGACTGGTTTGACGAGAACAATCAAGAGATCCAAGAATTACTGGCGAAAAAGAGATCTGCCTACCAAGCACATCTTGCTCAGCCCTCCTGTCCCGGGAAAAAAAACAACCTTTCGCGCTGTATGTAGCAACCTCCAGCGCAAGCTTCGAGACATTCAGAACGAGTGGTGGACCAAGCTTGCAGAGAGAACCCAGCTGTGTGCAGACACTGGTGATTTAAGAGGGTTCTACATAAGAACATAAGAGAAGCCATGTTGGATCAGGCCAACGGCCCATCAAGTCCAACACTCTGTGTCACACAGTGGCAAAAAATTTTATATACACACATACACTGTGGCTAATAGTCACTGATGGACCTGTGCTCCATATTTTTATCTAAACCCTTCTTGAAGGTGGCTATACTTGTGGCCGCCACCACCTCCTGTGGCAGTGAATTCCACATGTTAATCACCCTTTGGGTGAAGAAGTACTTCCTTTTATCCGTTTTAACCTGTCTGCTCAGCAATTTCATCGAATGCCCACGAGTTCTTGTATTGTGAGAAAGGGAGAAAAGTACTTCTTTCTCTACTTTCTCCATCCCATGCATTATCTTGTAAACCTCTATCATGTCACCCCGCAGTCGACGTTTCTCCAAGCTAAAGAGTCCCAAGCGTTTCAACCTTTCTTCATAGGGAAAGTGCTCCAGCCCTTTAATCATTCTAGTTGCCCTTCTCTGGACTTTCTCCAATGCTATAATATCCTTTTTGAGGTGCGGCGACCAGAACTGCACACAGTACTCCAAATGAGACCGCACCATCGATTTATACAGGGGCATTATGATACTGGCTAATTTGTTTTCAATTCCCTTCCTAATAATTCCCAGCATGGCGTTGGCCTTTTTTATTGCAAACGCACACTGTCTTGACATTTTCAGTGAGTTATCTACCATGACCCCAAGATCTCTCTCTTGGTCAGTCTCTGCCTGTTCACACCCCATCAACTTGTATTTGTAGCTGGGATTCTTGGCCCCAATGTGCATTACTTTGCACTTGGCCACATTGAACCGCATCTGCCACGTTGACGCCCACTCACCCAGCCTCAACAGATCCCTTTGGAGTTCCTCACAATCCTCTCTGGTTCTCTGGTTCTACGAAGCCCTGAAGGCAGTATATGGTCCATCATATCAGGCTCAGAGTCCCTTGCGTAGTGCAGACGGCCAAGTGCTCCTCATAGACAAGGCATCCATACTGAACTGGTGGTCGGAGTATTTTCAGGATCTCTTCAGTGCCAATCGCGTAGTTCAAGATTCAGCAATCCACCTCACCCCACTTCAACCAGTGAAAACAGAGTTGGATGAGATCTCCACCCTAGAAGAGACTGTTAAAGCCATCAAGCAACTGAAAAGTGGCAAGGCAGCGGGAGTTGATGGAATCCCACCAGAGATCTGGAAGCATGGGGGCATAGTACTACATAGCACACTTCACAAAGTACTTGTCACCTGCTGGGAACAAGGCAAACTACCACAGGACTTTCGCGATGCAATCATCATTACTCTACATAAGAACAAAGGGGAAAAGTCAGATTGCTCCAACTACCGGGGGATAACCCTGCTCTCCATTGCAGGCAAAATCCTTGCTATAATACTCTTGAACGGACTGGTGCCCACCATTGCAGAAGAACTCCTCCCAGAGAGCCAGTGTGGCTTCAGAGCTAACAGGAGCACCACCGACATGGTATTTTTTCTTAGGCAGCTCCAAGAGAAATGCAAGGAACAGAACAAGGGTCTATATGTGACTTTTGTCGGCCTTACCAAAGCTTTTGATACCGTTAGCAGGAACGGCCTGTATCAAATCTTGGAACGTTTAGGATGTCCCCCAAGGTTCCTCCAGCTACATGAAGACCAGCGAGGCCAAGTTAGACATTGCAACGATCTCTCAGAGCCCTTCCCAGTAATCACAGGTGTAAAGCAAAGCTGTGTTCTCGCGCCAACTCTCTTTACGATCTTCTTTAGCATGATGCTTCAAAGAGCTGCAGTATGTTTAGATGACGACAATGGTACCTACATCCACTATCGCACCGATGGCAGCCTGTTCAACCTGAGGCGACTAAAGGCCCACTCCAAGACAATAGAAAAACTTATCTGAGAGCTACTGTTTGCTGATGATGCTGCACTTGTCTCCCACTCGGTATCAGCTCTGCAGCATATGACGTCCTGCTTTGCAGAGGCTGCCAAGCTATTCGGCCTAGATGTTAGTCTGAAGAAGACAGACGTTCTCCACCAGCCTGCACCCCAGGAAGATTATCACCCTCCTTGCATCACTGTGGGTGAATCAGTTTTGAAGACAGTCCAGCAGTTCAGCTACCTGGGGTGCATCATCTCCTCAGACGCCAAGATCGACAAGGAGATTGACAACAAACTGGCAAAGGCAAACCGTGCATTTGGCCGACTGCATAAAAGGGTGTGGAGCAACAAGCATCTGAAAAAAAGGCACAAAGATCAATGTTTACAAAGCGGTTGTGATGACAACCCTCATCTACATCTCCGAATTGTGGGTTTTATACCGTCATCACCTGCGACTCCTTGAGCGCTTTCATCAGCGCTGCCTTCGCACCATCCTCAACATCCACGGGAGTGACTTTGTGACCAACACTGAAGTCCTCAAGCGGGCGGAGGTTACAAGCATCGAGGCATTGCTGTTGAAGACGCAGCTGCGCTGGGCAGGGCATATCTCCAGGATGGAAAACCACCGCCTTCCCAAGATTGCCCTGTATGGCGAACTTTCCACCGGCCATCGAAATAGAGGGGCACCAAAGAAGAGGTACAAGGACTCCTTGAAGAAATCCCTTGGTACCTGTTGCATTAACCATCACCAGTGGTCTGACCTAGCCTCAGATCGCAAAGCATGGAGGCACACCATCCACCAGGCTGTCCCTTCTTTTGAGAACGCATGCATAGCTGGTCTTGTGTTTTAACAATTTATTAATAGCATATGGTTACAAATCTTAATTATAAATTTTCAGTGCTAACCCATATGGCATTTCAATCCCCCCTCCCTCCAATGTTGACTTCCCCGAAGTTAGATTCAAGTTCAATACTTAAGGTACTACTAACTGATCAAAGTTCAATATATATATATTTTTTCTCATTAATGCTAAAAAATTGTCCAATGTCTTTTTATATTCCACTCTTTCTCCATATATCCTTTAAATTTCTTCCACTCCTTTTTGAATATCTCTAAATCATAGTCTCTCAGCGTTCTAGTTAGTTTGTCCATTTCACTCCACGATAAAACTTTCATAGTCCAGTCCCATTTCTCTGGTATTTTTTCTTTTTTCCATAGCTGCGCATACAATGTCCTAGCAGCTGATAGCAAGTACCAAATTAGAGTCCTGTCTTCCTTTGGAAATTTTTCTAATTGTAATCCAAGCAAGAACGTCTCTGCAGTTTTCTTGAAGTCGTAACCCAAAATTTTGGAGATTTCTTGTTGTATCATCTTCCAGTACTCTTTCGCTTTTTCACAAGTCCACCACATATGAAAGAACGAACCTTCATGTTTTTTACATTTCCAACATCTATCCGACATCTTTTTACTCATCTTAGCCAATTTTTTCGGAGTCATATACCACCTATACATCATCTTAAAACAGTTCTCTTTTATACTCTGACAAGTGGAGATCTTCACTGAGTTCTTCCAAAGGTGCTCCCACGCATCCATTTGTATTTCTCTATTCACATTGATTGCCCATTTGACCATTTGAGACTTTACTACTTCTTCTGTATACCATTTCAATAATAATGTATATACTTTTGATATCAATTTTTCATTATCTCCAAGCAGGACCCTTTCCAGTTCTGTTTGTTCTCGTCTGATTCCCTCCGATTTAATATCATTTTCCATCAAGCTTTTGATTTGTTGCATTTGAAACCAATCATACTTATTGTTTAACTCTTCTGAGGATTTTAATTCGATTTTGTCTCCTTGGATCTTGAGCAGTTGATTATATGACATCTCTCTTTCTTCATCGGATTCAGCTGTTATTTTTATTACTTCTGCTGGCACTATCCATAGCGGTTTTCTCTCGTCCCCATATTTCTTGTATTTTATCCAAGTATTTAGTAAACTATTTCTGATATAATGGTGAGAGAAAAAAACGTCCATTTTATTCTTCCCATAACACATGTACGCGTGCCAGCCGAATTTATTCCCATGGGCTTCTAACCATAAAGGTTTTTTATCTAACAGCATTATCCAATCTTTGATCCATGTCAAACAAACCGCATCATGATACAATCTTAAATCCGGAAGTTGAAAACCACCTCTCTCTTTAGCATCTATTAAAATCTTCATCTTAATCCTTGGTTTCTTTCCGGCCCAAATAAAGTCAGAAATCTTCCTTTGCCATTTGTTAAATTGCTTGGCATCTTTTACAATCGGGATAGTTTGAAACAGATACATTATTCTTGGCAAAATATTCATCTTAATTGCAGCTATCCTGCCCAGTAAGGACAAGTTAAGCCTATTCCATTTCATCAAATCTTTGTCCATCTTACACCACAGTTTTTCATAATTATTTTTGAATAGATCAATATTCTTCATTGTTATCTCTATTCCAAGTTATTTGACTTTAGTAGTGACCTCACAACCCATCACCTTTTGCAATTCTTTTATTTTATTTGGTTGCATGTTTTTACATAAGAATTTCGATTTCTCTTTGTTTATATATAGTCCTGCTAGCTCTCCATACTCTTTTATCTTAGCTAGCAGCAATGGTGACACTTGAATCGGATTCTCCAATATGAACACTATATCATCTGCAAAAGCTTTATATTTATAAGAGAATCTTCTACTTTTTAGTCCTTCCATTTCTTTATCTTTTTGTATTTGTTGTAACAAAATTTCAAGAGTCATTATAAACAACAATGGTGATAACGGACATCCTTGCCTTGTTCCTTTACTTACTTTCAATTCTTTGGTAAGATCTGCATTTATGCACAATTTTGCTTGTTGGTCCATATATATTGCTCTTGTCATTTTTATAAATTGTTCCCCTAAGTTTATTTTTTCCATTACCGCAAACATAAAGTCCCAGTTCAAGTTGTCAAAGGCTTTTTCTGCATCCACAAAGAATAAGGCCGCTTCCTTTTCTGGATGCTTCTCGTAATATTCCACAACATTAATAACAGCTCTTACATTGTCTCTTATTTGTCTTTTAGGAAGAAATCCGGCTTGGTCTTTGTTTATAAAGTTGATCAAATATTGCTTCAATCGCTCTGCTAAAATTCTTGAATAAATCTTATAGTCATTATTCAACAATGAAATTGGTCTATAATTTTTTACATTTGTGATATCTTTATCTTCTTTAGGAATCAGAGAGATTACAGCTTCCCTCCAAGTATTTGGAATTTTCCCTTCTTCTCTTATCGTATTTAACAATTTCAACAGTTTGGGTGTTATCTCATCTTTAAGAGTTTTGTAAAATTTTGATGTAAATCCATCTGGCCCTGGAGCTTTGCCTTCTTTCATTGCTTTTATTGCTGCTTCTATTTCAATTTTCTCTATTAGGTCATTTAAAGTCTTTCATATACTCCGTCAAAGGTGCCACTTGGATATTCCGTAGATACTCTTCCACTTTTTCTTTCCTAATGTTCACACCTTTAAATAAATTTGCATAATATTTAAAAAATTCTCTTTTGATTCCTTCTTGATCTACTATTGCTTTCCCATTTACCATAATTTTATTTATGGTTTTATTTTCTTTCTTTTTCTTCAATTGCCAGGCCAAATATTTACCGGGTTTATTCGCACTTTCAAACGATTTCTGTTTCAGACTTTTTAAGTTCCATTCTAATTCTTTGTTCAGCAAGTGCTTAACTTGGGATTGTAATATTGTAATTTCTTTTATTAATTTCTTTTTCTCTGGTCTTTTTTCAAATCCCTTTTTTATTTATTTCATTTTGCAATGCTGACAACCTTTCTTCCTTGGCTCTTTTGTCTTTATTGTTCAATGTTATTAATAGTCCTCTCATTACTGCTTTATAGGTGTCCCAAACTGTTTGAAATTCCATTTCATCTGTTTCATTTATTTGGAAGAATGCTGCAGTCTCCTTTTCTAAGAATGCCACAATGTCTTTGTCTTGTAGTAAATCCTCATTAATTCTCCATCTTCTTGTTTTCTTTTGCAATTTTGTAGACCAGCATATTGGATTATGGTCCGCTCAAACCTTTGGTAGAATCTCAATTTTTTTTGTTATGAGGCCCAAGCTTTGGGAACCTCATAACATGTCTATTCTAGAGAAAGAGTTATGTCTCGCTGAGTAAAATGTATAGTCTCTTACTTCAGGGTTAAACTTTCTCCAAATGTCCTCTAAGTTCTCCTGTTTAATCAACTCAAAGAAAGAATTGGGTAGCTTTCCTTCTTTATCATTCTTCTTTTGGCTTGATCTGTCAATATTATTTTGTATTGTCCCATTAAAATCGCCCATCATCAAGACCTGATCATATGTCTTTTCATCCAGTTGTCGATTTATGTCATTAAAGAATTTATCTTTCGCTCCGTTGGGCGCGTATAATCCTAATAATAACGTTTTTTTCACCTCCATTGTCACCTCTACAGCGATATATCTTCCTTCTTTATCTTTAAATATTAATTTTGGCTCAAGTTGTTCTTTGATATAAAAGACTACCCCTCTTTTCTTTTGTTCTGCTAATGAAAAAAATTCCAGCCCCAAATTTCTATTCCACAAAAATTTACTGTCTTTGCGTTGTATATGAACTTCCTGTAAGCAGATTATGTTGCATTTTTGTTTTTTAATCCAATGAAATGTTCTCCTTCTTTTCTGTGGTGAATTTAGTCCATTTATATTCCAAGATAATAGTTTGTACTCCATTATGATGTTGATTCTTTGTTCTCTTCAAAAAAGCTATGCATCTCTTGTTCACTCCTTATTGTGATCCTTTTCCCATGTTGCTCAAATCCAAGACCTTCAGGTATTATCCATCTATATCTTGTGCCCTCTGCACGCAGCTGGTCGGTTAACTTCTTGTATTTCTTCCTATCACTAATCACTTGTCTTGGTAGTTCTTTCATTATTTTGATTTTGCTCCCTTCTATGGCCCAAGCTTTTTGGTAACCTTTACTCAAAAAATTTTCCTGCCAAATCTTTTGATCTTAATCTTATAACAATGTCTCTTGGCAGGTCTTTATCCTTTGCATATACTGAGTTGACTCTATAGGCACCATCCAGCATACTCCTAAATTTGTCAGGGTCTTCCTCTAAATATTCAGTGATAATGTTCACCATATATCCGATTAAATCTGCCTCTTCCTTTTCAGGTACCTCTCTCAAACGAACTTGTGTTTCCATCAACTTGCAATCATGTATTGTGACCTTCTCTTGAAGTTTTAATAAGGTAGAGGCATGTGTATCCACTTTCCCCTCTACCTCCTTAGCTCTATTTTTTATTTCATCCTTGAAACCCTCTATATCTTTTCTAAGATATCCAACTTCCTTTTTAAATTCTTTTTTCATTGCCATTTGCATTTTATCCATAGCTTTTAACATTTTCAATTCCAGAGAGTCAAATTGGGATTGCATCTTGTCAAATGAATAAGCCCTTGCACGAGTTATTCTCCCTTCTGACATATAAAAAGTCACCAAACCTTAAAAAATTCGCCAATTAAAATTCAACACCTAGTCCAATAGCTTAGAACCTATTTTTTTTCAAATGAGACTAATTTCGTTTTCCTCCTATCTTCCTAGGCAAAGATATTGATTTTTAACAAATTTGACAGTTTTTCTCCCTTTTAAAATGGCAATCGTTTCTCTATGGTAAAGTTCAGTTCTAGAGAGGTCTTTCTTGGTCTTAGTCTTACTTCCTTCCTGGTTCAAAGGTCAGATGTCACAGCTTCTGTAATCCTTACAGATTCTGTATTATTGGCCAGCCCCTTTTACTTCCTGGTACAATTTGCTCTGATCTCGTGTCTGGTATCTCAGCCTTTGAAATTCGTGAAGAAACCACAGCCACACATATTCAAAACAATTTGTCCTTTTCTCAAATATCTTTCGAGGCTATTAATTTAACAACATCCAGTTTTCACAGGCTGAATTTTCTTTCAGTTATGCCTTAGTTCAGTTCAGTCTGTTTAAATTCCAACAGTTTGTAGGAGTGAATTCACAATAAAGAGCGATTTTCTTTGCACGTCACCAACCGCAGACCACAGTCCGTCACAACAACTCCCTCTTTTGTTTTCAGATTCTGCTACAGCCTTTTACTTTCAAAGTTTCAGAGTTCAAACTTGACAAGGTAATTTTCTTTATTCAGTTACGCTTTAACTTCATCTGTTTATAATCCACCCAACGTTTAAATAATATTCAAGGTCTTTTGGAGTGGAGATAAGAATAGATTAAAGTACCTTACAGATGTTCTTTCTTCCAACACTCCAGCTTTGTTATCTTGCAATTAAAGTCAGTCCGTCTTTAAGTGTTTGGATTCCGACAGGCTTAAGTCAAATTAATGACTTTAAATTCTACTGCAGAGAATGGCTGACGGTCCCTCTATTCGCTGGATCTCAAGATCTGAAGAAGGCAGCTCCCTGCCTCCCCCTAGATCGAAATCAACAGCTAAAGGAAATAAACGGCGTCTTGGATTGACCCTTGACTAGGGTTAATGGGCATAGACCCCCCCAGAGAGGTCTTTAATACCCTGAATAGTGAAAATAAAATCCCCCTTTGCTAGGGAGCTGCAGCCTGTCTTCCAGCCAAACAGGAAGTCTCGCATGCATAGGTGGTCTTGAGGACAAAAGGAGATTGAGGAAGAATCGTACTGCTACAGCACCAACCCCAAATCAGACTTTTCCCTGCAGCCACTGTGGCCGGACCTGCCTGTCCCGCATTGGTCTTGTCAGCCACCAGCGAGCCTGCAGCAGACGTGGACTACTGCACCTTTCTTAAATCTTCGTTCGCTAAGTCAAGCCGAGAGAGAGAGAGAAATATCCTTTTTGAGGTGTGATGACCCGAATTGCTCACAGTATTCCAAATGAGACCGCACCATCGATTTATACAGGGGCATTATGATACTGGCTGATTTGTTTTCAATTCCCTTCCTAATAATTCCCAACATGGCGTTGGCCTTTTTTATTGCAAACGCACACTGTCTTGACATTTTCAGTGAGTTATCTACCACGACTCCAAGATCTCTTCACACCCCGTCTACTTGTATTTGTAGCTGGGATTCTTGGCCCCAATGTGCATTACTTTGCACTTGGCCACATTGAACCTCATCTGCCACATTGATGCCCGCTCACCCAGCCTCAACAGATCCCTTTGGAGTGCCTCACAATACTCTCTGGTTCTCACCACCCTGAACAATTTAGTGTCATCTGAAATTTGGCCACTTCACTGCTTATTCTCAACTCCAAATCACTTATGAACAAGTTAAAGAGCATGGGACCCAGTACTGACCCCTGCGGCACTCCACTGCTTACCGTCCTCCACTGCGAAGACTGCCCATTTATACTCACTCTCTGCTTCCTATTAATTAGCCAGCTTTTGATCCACAAGAGGACCTGTCCTTTTACTCCATGACACTCAAGCTTTCTAAGGAGCCTTTGATGAGGAACTTTATCAAAAGCTTTCTGGAAGTCAAGGTAAACAATATCTATCTGGTCTCCTTTGTCCACATGTCTGTTCACCCCCTCAAAGAAATGGTTAGTGAGGCAAGATCTTCCCTTACAGAACCCATGCTGAGTCTTCCTCAATAACTTGTGTTCATCAGTGTGCCTACTCATTCTGTCCTTGATAATGGTTTCTACCAACTTTCCCAGTATTGAAGTCAGACTGACTGGCCTGTAGTTTCCCAGATCTTCTCTGGAACCCTTTTTAAAGATGGGGGTGACATTTGCTATCTTCCAGTCCTCAGGAACGGAGGCAGATTTCAATGAAAGATTACATATTTTTGTCAGAAGATCCACAAGTTCAACTTGGAGTTCTTTCAGAACTCTTGGATGTATGCCATCTGGACCTGGTGACTTGTTAGTTTTTAATTCATCTGTCAGTTGTAGGAGCTCCTCTCTTGTCACCTCAATCTGACTCAGGTCTTTCAACACAACTTCCAATATAAGTGGTTCTGGTGCAGGCAAACACTTCTCATCTTCCACAATGAAGCCGGAGGCAAAAAATGCATTCAGCTTCTCAGCCATTTCCCTATCCTCCTTCAGAGAGCCAGTTTGGTGTAGTAGTTAAGTCTGAGGACTCTTATCTGGGAGAACCTGGTTTGATTCCCCACTCCTCCACTTGCACCTGCTAGCATGGCCTTGGGTCAGCCATAGCTCTGGCAGAGGTTGTCCTTGAAAGGGCAGCTGCTGTGAGAGCCCTCTCCAGCCCCACCCACCTCACAGGGTGTCTGTTGTGGGGGAAGAAGGTAAAGGAGATTGTGAGCCGCTCTGAGACTCTTCGGAGTGGAGGGCGGGATATAAATCCAATATCTTCTTCTTCATCTTCAGTAATCCTTTGACACCTTGGTCATCCAAGGGCCCACTGCCTCCCTGGCTGGTTTCCTGTTTCTAATATATTTGAAAAAAAAATTTATTGTTGGTCTTTGTTTTTTGCAATATGCTCCTCATAGTCCCTTTTTGCCTGCCTGATCACAGTCTTGCATTTGATTTGCCACTGCCTGTGTTCCCTTTTATTAATCTCACTTGGACTAGCTTTCCACCACTTAAAGGAGTCCTTCTTACCTTTTACAGCTTCCATTACTTTGTTAACAATGCAAGCCTTTTCTTATACCTGTTTGTGCCTTTCCTAACTTGTGGTATATATTTTATCTGAGCTTCTAGGATTGTAGTTTTAAATAGCCTCCAAGCTTCCCCACAAGTTTTGACTGTATTTACCTTTACTTTCAGTTTCCTCTTCACATGCCTCCTCATCTCAGAGAATTTACCCCTTTTAAAGTTTAACGTTATGGTCACTGCTCCCAAGCGGTGCAATCACTTTTACATCTCTCACGAAGTCTTGGTCATTACTAAGGACCAAATCCAGGATCGCCCCACCCCTGGTAGGTTCAGAGTCCATCTGCTCCATAGCACAGTCATTGAGAGCATCTAGAAACTCAATCTCTTTCTCTCATCCAGAACACATATTGACCCAATCAATCTTAGGGTAGTTGAAATCACCTATGACGACAGGTTTTGCACCAGCCACTATCTTTAAGCCTTCCATCATATTATAGTCGTCCTCTATCTTTTGATTTGGTGGGCGATAAACTCCCATAGTTAAATTTCCTCTTGGGCCCTCTATTTCAACCCAAAGCATTTCTAGAAAAAAATCTAATTCTCTGACCTCAATCTTACTGGACCATATGCCCTCTCTGACATACAGAGCCACCCCACCTCCAACCCTTCCCTCCCTATCCTTCCGATATAACTTATATCCAGGAATCACTGTGTCCCACTGATTCTCCTCATTCCACCAAGTTTCTGAAATTCCCACAATGTCTATGTTTTCTCCCAACACTAAACATTCCAACTCACCAATTTTACTTTGAACACTTCCAGCATTGGTGTACAAACATCTATAATTTCCCAGGCAAGCTAGGCCTGCCACCTTCCTCCTGCCGCCTCGAGGCTCTGGCAGGCAGTCCATTCTGTTTGTCACCATCTCAGTGGACAACTCTGATCCATTACCCGGTAGAAAAGTAACAGCTAACCCTTCATCTCTTTGAGATGAATCCTCTCAAACCAGAGACGTTTCATCTCCTGTCGGCTTTCCCCCAAGATTTAGTTTAAAAACTGCTCTGCCACCTTTTTGATTTTAAGTGCCAGCAGTCTGGTTTCATCTGGGGACAAGTGGAGACTGTCTTTTTTGTACAGCTCCTGCTTGTTCCAGAAAGCATCCCAGTGCCTAACAAACTTAAACCCTTCCTCTTTACACCATTGTCTCATCCACACATTGAGACTTCTAATTTGTGCCTGTCTCTCCAGCCCTGCACGTGGAACAGGTAGCACTTCTGAGAAGGCTACCTTGGAGGTCCTGGCCATAAGTCTCCTGCCTAGCAGCCTAAATTTTTCCTCCAGGACCTCACAACTGCATTTCCCCACATCGTTGGTGCCAACATGCACCACAACCACTGGCTCCTCCCCAGCACTGTCTATCAGCCTATCTACTATACGCATAATGTCCGCTACCTTCGCACCAGGCAGGCAAGTCACCATACGGTCAGTACGCGGTTTTGCCACCCAGCTGTCTACTTACCTAAGGATCGAATCACCAACTACCAAGACCCCCCCACCCCGTCTCCCTGCCCAGGGATGGTTCCTTGGCATGAAAGGATTCCCGCTCACCAACTGAAGAAGAGGTCCCTTCTGAGGGCGCATTCCCCTTATCCTCAGCCCGGTGTCCTGTTCCCTCTTGACCCTCATGCTCCCTGGCAGCAACGGGGCTGCCACGTTCAGAGCGGGGCTCATCTAACACGTCCCCAAGAGTCTTCTCCGAGTGCCTAACTGACTGTCTCTGCTTTTCCAGGTCAGTCACCTCGGCCTCAAGGGTACGAACTCGTTCTGAGGACCAGGAGCTCCTTGCATCGAGCACACACCCAAGACTTCTGTCCTGTGGGCAGATAGTCATACATGTGACACTCAGTGCAAAACACTGGAAAGCCCCCACCCCCCTGCTGGCATTCTACCTTCATGATAGCTTTTTAAAAATATACAGTCCCCTTTTAAACCCTGTTTGTTTATGTGGCTCCCCGCCTGGAGAGTCCACTTATCTTATTGGGAACACAAGGAATCTGGGTTCCTGGTCCTTACACAGCCCCCAGACTAAGAGCCACAGGCCAAGAGCCCTTTAGCTCTCTGGCAAGGTGCAGCTTAATAATGCAAAGAGGGTGGGGAACACAGCCACTCCGAATCAATCAGCAACAATCACCTTCACCTTCAGCCCTTCACATGAACTCAAAAGTTTTCAGCAACTCCCCCAGCTGCTAAGCTACAAACCTCACGCTTGTAGCACTTCTCTGCTCTATCCCAGAGCTCTCTGCAATGTGCCAACCCTTTTAAGTTGAAGATGCCAGGGATTGAACCTGGGACCTTCTGCTTACCAAGCAGGTGCTCTACCACTGAGCCACTGTCTCTCCCCTAAAGGCGAGGCTGAGGGGAGGAGGGAGAGGGAGTGAAAGACAGTAAAGGTGGGACAGCCTTGCCCTCTGAGGCGGTGCCAGGCTCCCTGCCTATTGCAGTGGCCTTCTGAGGCTGTGAGTGCCATCTGTGTGGGCTGTTGATAGGGCCTTTTGTGAGGCCACAGGAGCTCTGCAGCCCTTTCTGAAGCCAGTTGACAGAGAAGAGCTAAGTCTAGATGTGGCAGTCTCTGAGGTTAAGACTGCTTCTGGCAGTTTGTTCAGCATTTCAGAGCCTGAGTAGGCAGGAGTAGGGGAGTCAGCCGATGGGAGGCCAGAGACTCCGACTGAGCTGTGTTGGGCCAATGATTTCTGGAGTGCATGGAATGTCCGCAAGAGGATTATTACTATAGATAGAAGATGATGATTATAGTTCATGTTCAGAATTAATTTTGATGTTGATTTTTATGGCAGTTTTTAAAATTTCAGTTCTAATTTGCGCAGGAATATCTTTTTACAGGTCCAAAACAAGGTCTCAATAATGCTGGCGGAACAGTACAGGCTGTGACATTATGCTAGCATAGAATAATAGAGCTGTAAGGTCATCCAGTCCAACCCCCTGCCCAGTGCAGGTGTGATGGAAAGCAATGGGTTAACCATAAACTGAAGACGCACAGGGCTGCGTCAGGTGACCTGAGGGTGGGGGCAGAGTGCTCAGAGCTCTCAGGGAGGGAAGTAGTTGAAGGAGAGAAACTGCTGAGGCAGGAGTTCAGTCAGTTGATGTCTGACAGAGTGGAGGCCTGTCAGAGAAGTCTGTCAGTGGGGACCTGACAGGGACTGAGAGGGTCAGTTAGTGCCGGCCAGAAGGGCTGAGAGGGCAGCTGATCCTGTGAAGAAGCTGGAGACGGAGACGGGGAAGTCTTCCAGAGACTGCCAGCTGGACAAAACCAGCCAAGAGGGCTGTGTGTGTGTGAGTCAGTTAAGACCGGAACGGTCACAAACACCTAGGAACCACTCTGAAGATCTAGTGAGGAGGTTGAGGGAGTGGATGTGGGTCTGAGACACCAAGAAGGGCTGAGAGGAGAGACTTCAGTCGAGGGGTGAGACTAGACACATCAATCCCAAGAGGCCAGACCTTGGCTAGAGGTAGAGAGTGAGTTGAAGGGAAACTGTGAACCGTGTAACTGTGAAAGACTCAAGAAAGTAAAAGTGATTGTAAAGCCTGAAACAACAGAACAAACGTACTAGCCTATGTAAATATCTCCCATATCCCCAGTTTAAGACTTTTTGTTACAATAAATCTGTGGTTTAAGTTAAAGTTCTCGTGAGCCTATATATTTTGTGGGAAGAATAAACAAAGCTGCTGTGGTCCCATCAACAGAACAAGTAAAATATCCCGAAGAGACGAAAATATAGAGATCCAGTGAGGCCTTGAGGCGGGCGCTGCTATAGCAGGAAACTCACAAATACCTCCCCCTAAATTCACAGGATCCTCATTGCTGTCAGACGGCCATCTAGCCTCTGTTTAAAAACCTCCAAGGAAGTAGAGCCCACCACCTCCCAAGGAGGAAGCCTGTTGCACTGAGGAACCGCTCTAATGGTCAGGAATCATAGAATCATAGAGTTGGAAGGGACCTTCAGGGTCATCTAGTCCAACCCCCTGTCCAATGCAGGAAACTCACGAATACCTCCCCCTAAATTCACAGGATCTTTATTGCTATCAGATGGCCATCTAGCCTCTGTTTAAAAACCTCCAAGGAAGGAGACCCCACCACCTCCCAAGGAGGAAGCCTGTTCCACTGAGGAACTGCTCTAACAGTCAGGAATCATAGAGTTGAAAGGGACCTCCAGAGTCATCTAGTCCAACCCCCTGCCCAATGCAGGAAACTCACAAATACCTCCCCCTAAATTCACAGGATCTTTATTGCTGTCAGATGGTCATCTAGCCGGTCAGGAAGTTCTTCCTAATGGCTGAGCCGGAAGAGATTAGTGCACCCCATCCTTAACACTATAGAAAGTCACTGTGGCTCTAAAGTTTGTTGTCTATCGAGTAGTCCTTCATCGGCTGCAAAATTCCTGCTTGACTGCATACAGAATTGGGGGGGGAGGGGTGGGCTCCCTCTTGGGTATCCTGCCCCCCCCCCAGGGAAAGTGTATGCGCAATACATAGCCTCTCCTTCCCGGTGTAGTGAACGCCGCGTGGTCACTGTCCGGCTATGCCTGGCAGATGGTCACTGCAATGGCCTCTCCTGCATTACTGCATCTGTGGCAACACCTTCTCGCTGGTCCCCCCCGTTTCTCACAGAGTTTGCCACGTCATGGTGCGACCGAATGTCCGGCGGTATAACTGGATGGGCAGGCTGGGCTCACCGACCTCGTCAGCCAAGAGAAGGAAAACTCTAACATCAAACCCGGGCAGATAGAGCTCGTTAATGTAACACCTCCCACCTGGAGGACTCGCTGCCGGCGTCCCGGCTTACTGGGCCATGGCAGATGACCCCAAGGTGAAAGGGTGGAGCCAGTACTGCGCACACTGTGCCTCACCTAAAAATTCCTTTGCGCAGGCCTGAAGGGCATATCCACATCCACAACCCACAACACACCAAGTCCTGCAGCGATGGGCAAGGGGCGAAACGGCAGGTGGAAGATGCCACTGGAAGCCGCAGTCCCGATCCTGCATGTAGGCGGTTCAGGGTATTGGTCGCCTGATGCTGACCCGGAGACGAAAGCATCTTTCGGCAGCACCCTGAACGACCAAGCAGCCTTATCTAGGGACAGCACTGCTTGCTCCACATGGAGAGGGGCCTAGAAAAGGTGGCCTAAACAAAGCTCGTCTCCCCCACCCCAGTTGGCTAGCCGCGGTCAACGGGCATCCTTACTTGCGGTCAAAAAATAACAACAAAGAAAAGGCATGCACCTGCCTCAAGAATCGCACTGCTACAGCACCAACCCCAAATCAGACTTTTCCCTGCAGCCACTGTGGCCGGATCTGCCTGTCCCACATTGGTCTTGTCAGCCACCAGCGAGCCTGCAGCAGACGTGGACTACTGCACCCTTCTTAAATCTTCGTTTGCGAAGTCAAGCCGAGAGAGAGAGAGCATACAGAATATAATATAAAGAGAATGTTTCAAAAGCCCCTGGTTGATACTGATCTGCGGTCCAAGAGACTGGGCTTCAAATGATGAATCCAACCGTGCTGGGGAACACTCCTGTTGTATTTCTGCAGAATAAATTGGTGGTGGTGGTGTGTGTGTACATATGTACATATGTAGATTCCTAGCAAAGTTTGGCTTTTCAGTTGTGTACAGTTTAGTGCTACTATCTCATTTCTCCTCGTGGTATTCTATACTCTGAATGATTTTTTTCTGTGCTGAATCTTTAAAAGCAGGGGATGTAGAGGTGTTTCAAATTAAAAATATGCAAAGAAGCCTGAAATCTATGTTTACTAAAGGATGTACAATAGAAAGCTAGAATAAATGCTTAGTCCGGGGCCTCAGCAGGTTACAATGCCTTTGAGTCCACCTTCCAAATCATCTATTTTCTCCATGATAACTGATCTCTGTAGTCTGGAAATGAGTTGCAATTCCAAGGGATCCCCAAATCTCACCTGGAGGCTGACATCCATAGCTCTGCTGAATCTGTGCAAGCCAACCAGCTGCTCTGGTACCAGCCGTTCTTGCTCTTCTTCTTCCTCCTCTGAATTTCTCGGTTATATTTCTAAACTTTGGGTGATGATATCAATCTGATTTGAGGGTAGTAACAGCTTTGTTCTACTGCACTGTACACCTATGAGATCCCTCCCTCCACTGTATGCCTCTGACTATATGCGTTTAGTCGTTCTATTGGTTCTTATCCTCCACCCAGCTTTTCCCCCCTCTCCTATTTCCAGCAACTGTATCCCGTTTGCTTTGCAGTACATCTGCCACTATGGTTCTGCTGAGCTTTCCACCTTTGACATTCTCTGCTCCACTGTACATCCAACATTGTCACCATGCTGGCTTCTTATATTTTGATAAACTCTATTGCCCCACTGATTTGAGATCAGATTTGTATTAACCACTTTTTAAAAAGTGTATTACACACTTTAAAAATAAGGCAGCATGGTTCTTTCATGACATCTGTTTTGGCCAGCTGAGCTGAATCCACACAAGACAGGTGATACTGATGCCCTCAAAAGGATTGTGTTAATTTTACTTTATAGCAGCGGTGGCCAAACTGTGGTTCGGGAGCCACGTGTGGCTCTTTCATACATATGGTGTGGCTCTCAAAGCCCCCCTCTGCCCCATCGGCCTGCTTGGAGAAGGCATTTCTTTCTTTAAATCACTTCCCCAAACCAAGCCACCCAATAGCTTGGAGAATGCATTTAAAGTTGCTTTCTTTCCACCCCCCTCCCTTCATCTATTTTCTTTCCTTCCTTCATTCCTTTGTCTTGCAGCTCTCAAACATCTGATATTCATGTCTTGTGGCTCTCAAACATTTAACATTTATTCTATGTGCCTCTTATCATAGAATCATAGAGTTGGAAGGTATCTCTAGGGTCATCTAGTCCAACCCCCTGCACAACGCAGGAAATACACAAATACCACCAATTCCTTCTTGTCTTGCAGCGCTCAAACATCTGATATTCATGTCTTGTGGCTCTCAAACATCTGACATTTATTCTATGTGCCTCTTATCATAGAATCATAGAGTTGGAAGGTACCTCTAGGGTCATCTAGTCCAACCCCCTGCACAATGCAGGAAATTCACAAATACCTTTCCCCCCCTCTCCTATTTCCAGCAACTTCCCCCCCCCCTAAATTTACAGGATCTGCATTGCTGTCAGATGGCCATCTAGCCTCTGTTTAAAAACCTCCAAGGAAGAAGAGCCCACCACCTCCCAAGGAATCCTGTTCCACTGAGGAACTGCTCTAACGGTCAGGAGGTTCTTCCTAATGTTGAGCTGGAAACTCTTTTGATTTAATTTCAACCTGTTGGTTCTTGTTCTACCTTCTGGGGAAACAGAAAACAATTCCACACCCTCCTCTATATGACAGCCCTTCAAGTACTCAAAGATGGTGATCCTATCACCTCTCAGCCATCTCCTCTCCAGGCTAAACATGCCCAGTTTCTTCGGCCTTTCCTCCTAGGACTTGGTCTCCAGACCCCTCACCATCTTTGTCACCCTCTTTCAGACCCGTTCCAGCTTGTCTATATCCTTCTTTAAATGTGGTGCCCAAAACTGAACACAATACTCTAGGTGAGGTTTTACCAGAGCAGAGCAAAGCGATACCATCACTTCATGTGATGGGGACACTATACTTCTGTTGATACAGCCCAATATTGCATTTGCCTTTTTAGCCACCGGTGCCTGCAGGCTGCAGCGGGGGGCATGGGCAGTGGGGTGGGTGCTCCAACTCAGATATAATTTGTGAGGGCGGCCCCGAGATTTCAACTGCCTAGCAGCCTCCACAGGGTTTAATCCGGCCATGCAGGTTCCCCAGCTATGTGACTTCCTTGCTCTGTTCTATTCTGTTCTGACTGAAGCTCTTTCTGCACTGCAAGCAATTATACGGTTTCTCTCTTGAGGGAACTGGCATCTGCAAAATGACATTCATTCCCTGACTGAAGGTCTTTGCAAAGGCCTCGCCTGCATTTTCATTTCCCCTTCAGCGCATTCTCTGGTGAGGATGGCAGCCCTTGTTCCTTCTCTTTTTGACTGACCTTTCTTTTTTGGACTGGGATTTCATGGAGAAATCCATGGGCTTCTCCCTCCTCTTACCTGCATGGCTTCCCTCCTGCCGCTGTGGTCCATCTCCATCTCCCAGGTTTCCTATGGCTTCTTCATGCATGGCAATTTCCAAAGAGAACCCCTGGAATTCCCCAGCTGTCTCCTCTACACCTGCTGCTGGAATAAAGGAAGAGCTTCAATCAGCACCCAGGCAAGGAGCCAAGCCAGCCATCAGGCACTGCTCAAGGTGTATTTCTTTTATCACATCTTCTTTCCTCCCAGTCTGAGAATCCCGACACATCTTATCCCTGCCAGGCCCTCCCACAGAGCTGTTTTTATATCCTGCCTGTCCCTCCTCCCCATGGACTCCCCACATGTACTTTAAGGGGAAAAGTGGCAAATAATCATTCCCTTACTGTTCCGTTTTGCCTTGCCATGCAGCTCTTTTGATGCTCTGCTCTTGACGATTACATGCAAGAAGTTATCAGGATATCCAGTCCTTCTACTGCACTCAGAGCAGTTCTGGACAGAGCCAGAAAGAGCTGGTTTTCAGCCTCCCCAAAATACACATTTTGGGGGGCGGGGGGGGGGGGAGCCAGGAGCTCATCCCATGATCCTCAGAGTTTAAAGGGGGATACTCACAGTTTCTAGGAAAGGTGCCATTAGTTAGGGGGGAGTAACAAACGATGAGAAAACCAACCCTGCAGTGTAGGGCTGCCTTTCTCAAGTTCAGAGCCAGTTCCTTTCGATTTCTGAGCCATTCTCTGCACTTTAGCTGGGCCTGTCTATTGTCTAATGTGCAGCCAAGTCTGAATCAGCCAGGCATTCCTGCCTTTCCTAGAAGCACAGAGTCAGCCTGCCTGTAACCCTATCCAGGGGGGAAGTGTGTTGTAAAGGCTGCAACTTGAGAAACTGGGATCTGGCCCCTTCCAGTTTCTTTCTGAGGGCCTCTCAGCCTGGCCTTGGCCTCAGGCCAGGACTCCCTCTCTGGCTTGGGTGATGCTAACATGCTAACAAATATGGGGGGGAAGTCATGGCCCACAGGCTGGGAATGCTCAATTTACACTCCAATTCCAACAAAAGGAGACATCAAAGTCTGCAGCAACAACTGGACCTTCACATTCATTTTCTGTGGTACCAAAGAGATGCTTATGGTGTTACAACAAAGTCTGTTACCATTTGTGGAATGAAAAATGCCAGATATTCAGGCTGGATTCAGAAAAGGCAAAAGCATTGGAGATAAGGTTTTTGGAGCATATAAGAGAATCTCAGAAGAAAATCAGCTTGTGTTCCATAGATTACCGATAAGCTTTTGACTGTGTAGATCAGGGGTGGGGAATGTCAGGCCTCGAGATCCCTTGGACTGGCCTTTGGGGATTGCTGGGCTGGGCCAAGCCACGTGGCGGCCTCCCTGGGACCTGGCTGGCTGGTGAGGATCATGGGGCCCAGCCACGCTGTGCAGTGGCCTCCCTGGGCCCAGCTGGCCAGCAGGGATTGCAGGGCCCAGCCACGCTGTGTGGCAGCCTCCCTGGGGCCTGGCTTGCCAGCCAGGATCATTGTGGGGCCTGGAAAAGTCACTGTCACAGTTCAGGCAATTCCCCCCCCCCCTCATTTCTTTATTTCGCTTTCATTCTTTGTTTCCCTTAATTCCCCTTTCTATCCCCCTTTCTTTCTTTCCCCCTTCTTCCCCCCATTTCTTTATTTCTCTTTCTTCCCCCTTTTATTTTGCTTTCTTTCCATTTCTTCTCCCCTTTATTTCCCTTTATTTCCCTTTCTTCCCCATTTATTTCCTTTTCTTCTCCTTTTATTTCCCTTTCTTCCCCCACATTTATTTCCCTTTAATCCCCCTTTATTCCATTTCTTTATTCACCTTTATTTTCCTTTCTTCCCCCATTTCACTTTCCTTTCTTCCCACCATTATTTTCCTTTATTACCATTTCTTCCCTCAATTTCATTTCCCTTTCTTCCCTCAATTTCTTTATTTCCATTCCTTCCTTCCCTTCTTTCTTCCTCTCTCTCTCTCTGCGGAGCCTGAGTGGTGGGCATTGTGAAGGACTGCTGCTGGGGTATATAAGTGCCTTTAAAGGTCGCTGGGAACAGCTGCAGTTTTTGCATGAAGGGATGGAGGGAGGGGGTAACAGGGGTGGGGGTGCGAGCCAGCTATCACCAGCAATTTGCACTTGATTCTCCCAAATGGTGTGGCCTAATATGCTAATATGTGGGGATGTGGTCTAATATGCTACTGAGTTCCTGCTGCTAGACCTATGCATTTGCCTAGGGCAGCAGGTCAGGGAGGTGGGCCAAATTAGGCTCACCCCACACAACTTCAAATAGAAAAATAATTATTTGCATTAATTTTGCCAGCCTGAATCATTCTCTCTTGGCGGAGCACTGTTTTTTAAGTTGATAATTTTGTATGGCCCGCGAATGATGTTATAAATATTCAAATGGCCCTTGGCAGAAAAAAGGTTCCCCACCCCTGGTGTAGATCATGAAAAACTATGGATCGATTTAAAATGCATGGGCGTGCCACAACATCTGATTGCTTTGTGTTGTACTTTGTGGATCAGCATTAATGTCATTGTGTTTATGTTATATTAAATATTAAGATTTTAAACAGATGTTTGTTTGGTCCTTCAAAAATCTGCTGTGGATGTCTTGAGCTTGGCCTCCAATTTCTGGGACCAGTCTGCCAAGTGGGTGCCTCTCAAGGTAAACTGGAACCCAGGACAAAGTGACTGGGAAGGGCTTAACCACTGCAGATTTTATTTATTTTATTTATTTATTCTATAACTTATACCCCGCCCTTCCCATAAAATGGCTCAGGGCGGCTCACAGCAAACGATAAAACAATAAAACAAAGTACAAAGTTATTACATTTAAAAAGTCAAAGCATTTAAAAACCTAAAACCTTAAATTCTTAACATTAAAACTCTACAGTATAATTCACAGAAGTTTAATAAGCTACATTTATCCAGTCAGGCGTAGGCTAACCGGAAGAGGGTTGTCTTACAGGCCCTGCAGAACTGAGTAAGATCCCGCAGGGCCCTCACCTCTTCCGGTAGCTGGTTCCACCATGTAGGGGCCATTGTAGAAAAGGCCCTGTCTCTGGTTGTCTTGAGACGGACTTCCTTAGGCCCGGGGATGGTGAGAAGGTTTTGAGTCCCAGACCTCAGTACTCTCTGGGGAACATGTGGGGAGAGACGGTCCCTCAGGTAGGCAGGTCCCAGGCCATATAGGGCTTTAAAGGTAATGACCAGCACCTTGTACCGGACTCGGTATGTTATTGGGAGCCAGTGCAAAGCCCGAAGACCCGGCAGAATGTGCCCCCACCTTGGGAGGCCCAATAACAGCCGGGCCGCGGCATTCTGCACCAGCTGCAATTTCCGGGTCCGGCACAGGGGCAGCCCCATGTAGAGGGCATTACAGTAATCCAACCTCGAGGTGACCGTAGCATGGATCACTGTTGCTAGGTCATCACGGTCCAGGAAGGGGGCCAACTGCCTTGCCCGTCTAAGATGAAAAAACGCGGACTTGGCAGTGGTTGCTATCTGAGCCTCCATCTTTAGGGACAGCTCTAGTAGCACCCCCAGGCTCTTGACCCTGTCCGCCGCCATCAGCGGCGCACCGTCAAAAGCTGGCAGGGGCATTTCCCCCCCCCCCCCCGGTTCTCGACGGCCCAAACAAAGGACCTCTGTCTTCGCAGGATTCAGTCTCAGTCCACTCAGTCTGAGCCACTCAGCCACGGCCTGTAGCGCCCGGTCTAGATTTTCTGGGGCGCAGACCGGTCGGCCGTCCATAAGTAGATAGAGCTGGGTGTCATCAGCATACTGGTGACACCCCAGCCCATACCTTCGGGCAATCTGGGCAAGAGGTCGCATATAGATGTTAAATAACATCGGGGAGAGAACTGCTCCCTGGGGCACTCCACAATTAAGTGTGTGCCTCCGGGATAGTTCCCCCCCAATCGCGACCCTTTGTCCCCGACCTTCAAGGAAGGAGGAAAGCCACTGCAAGGCCAGCCCCTGAATCCCCGCGTCGGCGAGGCGGCAAGTCAGTAACCAATGGTCGATGGTCGACCGTATCGAACGCCGCCGATAGGTCCAACAGCAGCAGCACTGCCGAGCCAACCCGATCCAGATGCCGTTGAAGGTCATCCACCAGGGCAACCAACACCGTCTCCGTCCCGTGACCTGGGCGAAAGCTGGACTGAAGTGGGTCAAGGATGGAAGCGTCCTCCAGGAAAGTCTGTAGCTGCCTCGCCACTGCCCTCTCAATAAGTTTGCCCAGGAAGGGCAAATTTGAGACCGGCCTATAGTGTGCCAATTGGGCCGGGTCTAAAGATGGTTTTTTTAGGAGGGGACGGACCATAGCCTCTTTAAGTGGCGCTGGAAAAAGCCCTTCCATCAGGGATCTGTTTATGATATCCCGTATAGGATATCTGAGATCCCCCTGGCAGGATTTAATAAGCCAGGAAGGGCATGGGTCCAATTTACAAGTTGTTGGGCGGGCAGATAA
This sequence comes from Heteronotia binoei, assembly GCF_032191835.1. NCBI lineage: Eukaryota > Metazoa > Chordata > Lepidosauria > Squamata > Gekkonidae > Heteronotia > Heteronotia binoei. The sequence goes on along the minus strand of NC_083227.1, from coordinate 16,613,504 downwards.
GAGGATCCTGTCAACTTCCTCCAGGCTGAGGGGGCTGAAACCGTCCAGAATATGATCCGAAGACATGCTCAGGGCCTCGGTTGCGTTAACTGTCTCAAAGTTGACGGGGAGGTCGAGGCGGAATGATGCGATCTTGTCCGCAAAATAGGTCAGCCAGCAGAGGGGAAGGGAGAAGAGCCCTCAGGTCTCTCCAGGTCAGGGCACAGGGGCTGCTGGTGGGATGATTCTCAGCTAAGCTTCACTGACTCAGTTAAGAGCAGGGATGGTCAAACTGTGGCTCAGAAGCCACATGTGGCTCTTTCACATATATTGTGTGGCTCTTGAAGCCTCCACCACCTCATCTGCCAGCTTGGAGAAGGCGTTTGTCTCTTTAAAACCAGAGAGCTGGTTTGGTGTAGTGGTTAAGTGTGCAAACTCTTATCTGGGAGAACCGGGTTTGATTCCCCACTCCTCCACTTGCACCTGCTAGCATGGCCTTGGATCAGCCATAGCTCTGGCAGAGGTTGTCCTTGAAAGGGCAGCTGCTGTGAGAGCCCTCTCCAGCCCCACCCACCTCACAGGGTGACTGTTGTGGGGGAGGAAGGTAAAGGAAATTGCGAGCCGCTCTGAGACTCTTTGGAGTGGAGGGCGGGATATAAATCCAATATCAATATCTTCTCCAAGCCAAGTCAGCCAGTGACTTTGAGAATGCATTTAAAGCTGCTTTCTTTCCACCTCCCCTCCACCTCGATTTCCTCCTTCCCCATCTATTTCCTCCCTTCCCTCCTTGTCTTGTGGCTCTCAAACATCTGATGTTTATTCTATGTGGCTCTTATGTTAAGAAGTTTGGCCACCCCTGGTTAAGAGTGTCAGCATTATACCAGACCCAACATTATTGCTGGAGAAGTAAGTTAATGCAGTTGCAAAAAGGGCTTTCTCCCAGCTCCTAGCTCAAAGAATGGCCCCTTCCCTTGATACAGCTAATCTGGCCCCCAGGATCCATGTCACAGTGACACGGAGACTGGACTAGATCAATGCACTGTAGATTGGCTTCCCCACAAAACCAGTTCAGAAACTCCAGCTGGTGCAGAGCAACCAGGGCTCTTGGGAGCTAGAGGGAGCTCTGCCTCCCTCCAATGGCTGGCCTGGACAAGTCCCTTCTCCATTGTGGTTCCCATGAATGGTCTGCCTCCGGAGGGGTAAGGGAGGAACCCCCTATCCTGGCTTTCTGCAGGCGGAGCAAAACTGAATGATTCAAGAGGGCTTTTCTAAGCAAGCAACAGGGTAGTGCTGGACAAAGAGCTTCATAAAGTTACTTGGATGCATCATTAGGGTATGTGGTCTAAATCACTGTGTTTGCCTGGCCATTATATTGTTATATGCCTGAGAAAGAAATGCCCAGGCTTATAACAATAGAGTGATTAACAGACATTCTCACATTTTGACATGTTACTGTTTTATTGGTTTCTAACACTCATGTTACCCAGATCAAAGGTTTGCTCAATTTGCTAATTTTACTATTCTGTCGTTGGACCTTAAATTTGTACCATTTTGCATTCTAAACCACTGCCCACCAGCTATATGTAGCTCTGCTCACTGTGCCTGATTCCTCATCTGATGAAGTGTCCTTTTAGCACACGATTGAAACTTTGTTGGTCTTTAAGAGGCAACTGGATTCCTACTTTCTTTCCAAGACTGTTATTCTTATTTCAAATTAGAAAATGAAGAAGATATTGGATTTATATCCCGCCCTCCACTCCGAAGAGTCTCAGAGCAGCTCACAATCTCCTTTACCTTCCTCCCCCACAACAGACACCCTGTGAAGTAGATGAAGATATTGGATTTACATCCCGCCCTCCACTCTGAAGAGTCTTAGAGCGGCTCACAATCTCCTTTCCCTTCCTCCCCCACAACAGACACCCTGTGAGGTGGGTGGGACTAAGAGGGCTCTCGCAGCAGCTGCCCTTTCAAGGACAGAGTCTCAGAGTGGCCTACAATCTCCTTTCCCTTCCTCCCCCACAACAAACACCCTGTGAGGTGGGTGGGGCTGAGAGGGCTCTCACAGCAGCTGCCCTTTCAAGGACAGAGGCTCAGAGTGGCCTACAATCTCTTTCCCTTCCTCCCCCACAACAGACACCCTGTGAGGTGGGTGGGGCTGAGAGGGCTCTCACAGCAGCTGCCCTTTCAAGGACAGAGGATCAGAGTGGCCTACAATCTCCTTTTCCTTCCTCCCCCACAACAGACACCCTGTGAGGTGGGTGGGGCTGAGAGGGCTCTCATAGCAGCTGCCCTTTCAAGGACAACCTCTGCCAGAGCTAAGGTTGACCCAAGGCCATGCTAGCAGGTGCAAGTGGAGGAGTGGGGAATCAAACCCGGTTCTCCCAGATAAGAGACTGCACACTTAACCACTACACCAAACTGGCTCTCCAATTTTGTTATCTGAGATTTTTTCAAGAATTAAATAAACTGATCTCTGTATATATTTGGCAGAATAAAAAACCAAGAATTAAACTGAAAGTTTTGCAGGACTCAAAAGAAAGGGCAGGCTCTGCACTACCAGATTGGCAACATACTATAGAGCTTGTGTATTGATTTGGGTGAGAGATGGGATGTTGTTAAATGACAAAAGACTATTACTTTTAGAAAGGCATGACCTTACCATGAAACGGCATTCATATTTATGGTATCAAAGACTAGAAGGTCACTCTTACTTTAAAAACCACTTGCTGCAAAAATCTCTCTATTCAACATGAGTTTGGGTTGAAACCAAAGGTGTATCAAAAGATTCCAAAATGGGTCTCGCCAGTTGAAGCTTTTATTCAACCATATCTATTAACTCAAAACACGATATGAAGAACTTTTGGAGAGAAAAAAAAAGAACTGAAATCTAAAGAAGAACTAGAGTCTTTGAATATTAATATGAAGTGGTGGTTGAGATTACAAATTGAGTCTAGATATACCAAAGATAAACTTGTAGTTGGTTTTTCCACTGAACAATATGACTTGGATAAGATAATGTTAGGACCTCAAGAGAAACTGATTGCGAAGCTATATTCGTTCCTATCACAAATAAAAATGCAAGATGAGGCTATAAAAGATCGTATGATTAAATGAGCGAGGAATATAGGCCACAATATTGCTATAGAGGAGTTGGGAGGCTTAATGGAAATGTAACATAAAATTAACTAAGGCGGTTACTTTCAAATAAAATGTTTATAAAATGTTGTATAGGTGGTATGTGATGCCTGAAAAAAACTGTCTCAAATGTATGTTAAGGTATCTAACAAATGTTAGAAATGTAATTCTCAGCTGGGAACTTTTTTACCATATGTGGTGGTCCTGTAACATTATTAAAAATTACTGGGAGATGGTACATGAGCTATTGCAGAAGATATTGAAAATACAAACTCAATTTAAGCCAGAACTATTTTCTATTGAATATAATATATTCCAGTGACTACCCCAAAGGTACAAAACATCTAATGGCACACATCATAAGAACATAAAAGAAGCCATAATAGCCACTGATGGACCTCTGCTCCATATTTTTATCTAACCCCTTCTTGAAGCTGGCTATGCTTGCAGATGCCACCATCTCCTGTGGCAGTAAATTCCACATGTTAATCACCATTTAGGTGAAGAAGTACTTCCTTTTATCCGTTTTAACTCGACTGCTCGGGTTAATACAGCAGCATCAATACAGCAGAAAGGATATTGATGGCTCAAAAATGGAAACATCAAGAACTCCCTGCTAAACAGGAATTAGTTGGGAAAATACTAGAGACAGCTGAAATGGACTCCTGTTCTTTGCTGAGAGGCAAGACTTTACATCAGGGGTGTCGAACTCATTTGAAATTAGGGCCGGATCTAATATAAATGAGTTCTTGTTGGGCCGGGCCATGTCAGCTTGGGTCAGGCCACATGTATACCTATTTAAGATTAGGTAGCAGAGATATCAACTTTATAAAAGACACAGACAAATACAATTAAAGATATATATTTTTTTAAAAACCCTTGAAACATTCTTAAAACATTAGCACCTGTTGGTATTAAAGGTGCTTTCTTTGTATCTCTCCCTTGGGATCCAGGGAACTGGGCAAAGGAAACTCTGGCTCTTTCCTTCTTTCCCCAGGGGACCAGGAGGGGGAAGGAAGAGAGGCTTGGCTCTATAGCTCTGTGGTGCAATTGAGAGAGACTGAGAAAACAAGCTCTTCCATCCCCTCTTCCTCTCCAAGGGAGGAGCCTCAGCCAACTGAGAAAAGAGAGGCTTTGCACTGTAGCTCCTATGCAATTGGGCAAGCCTTGCAAAGCAAACTGTGATGCAGAAGGAAGCAAGAGGAAGAAGGAAGCAGATGATAGCCAGTTTCTCAGGAGCCTGATAGGAGCCCTCCAGGGGCCTGATTTGGCCCCTGGGCTGCATGTTTGACACCCCTGCTTTACACGATGCTAAAAACCTTTGGGAACCGGTCTATGCCTTGCTCGATACCTCTGTCTAAATCCCTTCTTGATATTTGACTGATATCCAATGAAAATAGTTGCTTCTTTTTTATCTGCCTCATATAAGTTGTAAGGATAATGATGGACCCAGCAATATGTAAGCCAAGACTTGCAATACTTGTTTCTTATCTCTATGTATCTTGAATCTTTTTTGAATCATTTTTCGTATTATGGCATGTAGAATGTAATATTCTCTTATTCCCCTTTATTTTCCCCTCTTCCCTTTCCCCGCCTGCTTTCCCTTTTTTGCTCTAAACGTAATACAACTTTTTAAAAAATGTATCCTTTCCATCAATACCGTTTTTCAGACTTCTGGTCGATTCTCCTACCCAAAATCTAGTGCATCGTTTATTAAAAGTATTGATTGTGCAGCATCCCACTAAAGGAGGGACCATAATTAAGGTAAATAAATAAAATAATCTAAATACCCCATCCCCAGAAACTGCAGATGGGGGAGGGGGAGCACCGGGCAAAAGGCGAGGTCTTTGGGCAGCCCCCGGGCACGAAGGATCCCTCCCCCGGGATCCCACCTAGGCCTCCCTCCGGCCTCTCTGGGGGAGAATTTTATTCCCATTTTGCAAACCGCAGATCCCGCCTTTCAGGCCCTGCAAGGGACACCGCGGGAGCTAAAGAATGAAAGCTTAAATCAGAAAATCGCGTTTTAAAATATTAAGCCCCACCCCTTCCAAGCCACAGGAGAGCAGCATTTTTGTCGCCCAGAGCAGGACTCCAATGATGACTTACTCGAGAGTAAAGCTTCCCGGGATCCGGCTGCAGCCGCTGCGAGGCTTTTCTCTCCAGCTGCAACCCCAAAAATCCTCCCTGTTCTCTTCCCCAGTGCAGATGCAACCCCCCCCCCCCTTGTCGGCCACTCTAGCAAACCTCTCCAGTGCTTTTAACCCTTGAAGAGCTGCAGGCAAAGGAAAAAGAGAAAGGAGAGGCTTCTCCTGCCCTCCCGGTCGAGAACAGCGCCCCAACATACCCCGCTGGACGGGACTTTAGCCCACCTCCTGCCGCCAGAGGCGCCCCCTGCAGCTTAGTGCGATTCCTCTGGAGTAACTCCGCCTAGGGGCTGCGCTCCCTCCCGGGGAATACCCCCCCTCCCCGCTGCTCAGCCCTCTCAAAAAGCTGGTGTGTGTGCAGGTGTGTTGCTGGGTGTGTGACGAAGAATTGCAGATTTATACCTCGCCCTTCTCCCTGAATCAAGGACTCAGAGCGGCTTACAATCTCCTATGTCTTCTCCCCCCACAACAGAAACCCTGTGAAGTGGGTGGGGCTGAGAGGGGTCTTACAGAAGCTGCCCTTCCAAGGACAACTCCCAGGAGAGCTATGGCTGACCCAAGGCCATTCCAGCAGGTGCAAGTGGAGGAGTGGGGAATCAAAACCGGTTCTCCCAGATAAGAGTCCGCGCACTTAACGACTACATCAAACTTGAAAAATTGAACTTGTGGATTTCTGACAAAAATATGTAATCTTTAATTGAAATCTACCTCCATTCCTGAGGACTGGAAGGTAGCAAATGTCACCCCATCTTTAAAAAGGGTTCCAGAGGAGATCCGGGAAATTACAGGCCAGTCAGTCTGACTTCAATACCGGGAAAGTTGGTAGAAACAATTATCAAGGACAGAATGAGTAGGCACATTGATGAACATGAGTTATTGAGGAAGACTCAGCATGGGTTCCGTAAGGGAAGATCTTGCCTCACTAACCTGTTACATTTCTTTGAGGGGGTGAACAAACGTGGACAAAGGAGACCCAATAGATGTTGTTTACCTTGACTTCCAGAAAGCTTCTGATAAAGTTCCTCATCAAAGGCTCCATAGTAAGCTCAAGAGTCATGGAGTAAAAGGACAGGTCCTCTTGTGGATCAAAAACTGGCTAATTAATAGGAAGCAGAGAGTGGGTATAAATGGGCAGTCTCCGCAGTGGAGAACGGTAAGCAGTGGGGTGCCGCAGGGCTCAGTACTGGGCCCCATGCTCTTTAACTTGTTCATAAATGACTTGGAGTTGGGAGTAAGCAGTGAAGTGGCCAAGTTTGCAGATGACACTAAATTGTTCAGGGTGGTGAGAACCAGAGAGGATTGTGAGGCACTCCAAAGGGATCTGTTGAGGCTGGGTGAGTGAGTGTCAACGTGGCAGATGAGGTTCATTGTGGCCAAGTGCATGTCAGCCGATGTAACTTTCTTGAAATAAAATGCTTAGCTGAACTGTAGCCATTTTGAAACGCTGTTACTAATCATGAGAAAGACCTTGCATATCAAAGTAGAAAATGTACATTGTTACTATTGCTTGGTGTGAACATTTCTTCCCCTTGATACTAACAAAGGCAGAAATTCCCCTTTGAAGATAAAGTGCCTCCAGGGACAGCCACTTGGCGGTCCCGAAGACTAACAGTAACAATAAGATAAGAGAAGGAGACCCTGTGAATCTTTGCACCTCAGTTCAGCAATGTTTAGAATTGTGGTTTTTTATAGTTCCCTTTGATGTACCCCCATATAGCTTGCTCCCTACTGCTACAATGTATCAGTCTCAATTTCCCTTCGTTCTGTTGCTTATGGATTATCAAATAAAGCCTAACTTTGCAACAATTCAAGGCCTGGTTAATTTGAGATCCCATCGTCTGACAGTGCAAAATAATGCACATTGGGGCCAAGAATCCCAGCTACAAATACAAGTTGATGAGGTGTGAACTGGCAGAGACAGACCAAGAGAGAGATCTTGGGGTCGTGGTAGATAACTCACTGAAAATATCAAGACAGTGTGCGATTGCAATAAAAAAGGCCAACGCCATGCTGGGAATTATTAGGAAGGGAACTAAAAACAAATCAGCCAGTATCATAATGCCCCTGTATAAATCGATGGTGCGGTCTCATTTGAAATACTGTGTACAATTCTGATCACAGCACCTCAAAAAGGATATTATAGCATTGGAAAAAGTCCATAAAAGGGCAACTAGATTAAAGGGTTGGAACACTTTCCCTATGAAGAAAGGTTAAAATGCTTGGGGCTCTTTAACTTGGAGAAACGTCGACTGCGGGGGGACATGATAGAGGTTTACAAGATTATGCATGGGATGGAGAAAGTAGAGAAAGAAGTACTTTTCTCTTTTTCTCACAATACAAGAACTCATGGGCGTTCGATGAAATCGCTGAGCAGTCGGGTTAAAACAGATAAAAGGAAGTACTTCTTCACCCAAAGGGTGATTAACATGTGGAATTCACTGCCACAGGTAGAGTGGCCATAATGTCTGAAGGCCAGCCAGGGTGTCAGAACTTGTATCTTTGCTGCTGGTCCTCTATAATGTGACCAATGCTGTATGGTAGTTTTATTGTGGCTTGGAGCTGTATTGTTACTGAACCAAACTGACTCCATGTTGTAACCTCTGCTTAACCCAGAGTGCCTGAATAGTAATTAACCTTGCCCCACTGGTATCCAAAATATTTGGGGCTGTAGAATGAATTATGTCTTGTCTCTGCACATTCTCACACTGGGACCCTTTGAAGCCGAACAGCATGGCCTTCGGAGTAGGGAGGCATCCTCTCTACTGATAGTGATGGTGAGAAGACAGCTGCGCCCTACAATGTGAATTGTGGCTTTGTGAGATGTTTGCTTTACGTGTATAAAATCAAGCTGATGCTGGCTCTCGCCATTACTGTTATCTTGCCTTTTCCAGCACCTAGTTCTCTTCAATAAAATCCTAGCTTTGTAACTAAGTATGGGATCCGTTTGAAGTTCTTGAGTTCTGACATTATAACAGTAATCCCATTGTTCGTGGCTTATCTGTACTGGAGGCTTGGCTCGATGGCGGCAAAAGTACCAGACGACGGAGAGCCCACCACCCCATCGGAGGACCCGCCGCTCGACCCAAACGTGACGGGGGTCCGACGCAAAATTAAGGTTCCAGCGCCCTTCTCGGTCGACGCCGCCTTCCCGGCCCCGCGAACCTGGAGCCCGCGGAAGTCCACGGCAGCAATCGACGCCGCGGAGCAGCGGTATCGAAGCATGTTGGGCGAAGGAGGGGCAGGAGACGACGACGAGGGCCAGGCGGAGGGCACGGAGCCCCGAGGGGGGGAAGACCCGATCCGGACCCTCCGCAACGAATTATTCGATTGGGTGCGGGAAATCCACGGCGATGTGCACCGTTCCCGCGTGACGATGGCCGAGGAGATGCAGCAGAACCTGGGCGCTATCCACGACCAGCTCCGCACTTTGCAAACCGCGGTCCTGGGGATACCGTATGGAGTGTTGCCACTGGGGCAACCGCCTGTCGCCCCGCCGGCCCCCGCCCCGCAGGCTCCAGCTGCCCCGGCGCCGCCGGCCCCAGCGGCCCCGGCACCTCCGGCTCCGCCGGCTCCGGCCGCCCCGGCACCGCCGGCGCCGCCCGCACCAGGGGCCCCGGCCGCCCCGGCGCCGCCTGCACTACCCGGTCCGATCCCGCCGGCCCTACCGGGCCCAGCACCGCCGCCTGGGGCGCCGCGAGCGCCAGGAGGGGCCGAGGGACGGGGAAGAGAGCTGAAGATTACGTTCGATGGGAATCCGGAGGACGTGGAATACTTTACTATTCAGTGCGACACGTTTTTCACCCACTGGGGCGCCGACTACCCTACCGAGGCCAGCCGAGTGTACCACATCGCGTCTCGACTGAGAGGGGCGGCCCGCAAATGGTATGTGGGGCTTTTCATGGGAAGAAAGCCCGAATTAGCTACCGTGGCAGGGTTCCTGCACGCGATGCTCCGCCAGTATGGAGATCCCTTGCGGGAGGAGAAGGCGGTCGCTGCCCTCCAACGCATCGAACAGGGCAACCGCTCCACCCGCGAGTACGCCACCGAATTCCTGGGGTACTGTGCGGCAGCGAGGGGATGGAACGAGGTCATGAAATACACCGCGTTCATCAACGGGTTGAATCCGAGCATCCTCGACCGCTGTTACAGTCAGGGAAGGCCCGACACGCTGGTCGGCTGGATCCAACTGGCCGGGGAAGTGGAGACCAACCTCCAACACGTGGGGATGAGGAGACAGCAACTAGCGAGGAAGGGAGCCAAACACACCCCAACTAAATCTGAAGGGAAGAAGGCTCCGACGACCTCCACCCCGTCTCCCGCCCGCAAGTGCTTCCAATGCGGGGACCCAAATCATCTTGCTGCTAACTGCCCTGGGAAAGCGGGATCCACACCACCCACGGCGCGGCCAACCACCCCGGGCCCGAAGAAGAAGAAGAGCAGCCGATCGAAGGAGCCCAGTCGGGGCTCCGTCGCCACTTCCTTGGCGACTGACGAGGATTTTACCACCAGCCTGGCGGCAGTCGAAGAATCGACCGAGGAGTCGGACGATACCGAGTCGGCGGGAAACGACAGCGACCTGCTTTAATGGGTGCCGCAAAGCAGGTCCAACAACAGCCGGCACTCCTCACGGTGAGAGCAACTGGGGGTTTACTTTTTATGGCCGTCACCCTCCTTAACCCGAACCTAAAGAGATTCATGCACGCCCGAGCGCTAATCGACTCAGGGTGTAACAGGGACTTGATCACCCCCCGCCTAGTTGAGGCGCTGGGATTAGCCACTTCGCCCCTGCCACAACCGATGCAGTTCCAGCAAATGGACGGGGGGCCCATGAGAGGGGAACCATGTACTTTAGAAACTCAGGCGGTCCCGGTAGGGACTGAGGAGCATTGGGGAATTGAGACTTTCGTAATCGCCCCCTCCTGCTCTTTCGACGTGGTAGTAGGCTCAGCTTGGCTCGCCCGCCACCAACCCGACATAAGGTGGGAGGAACAGCTCGTCCGGTTCCCGGATTGGAGGTGCGAGCATCACCACTGGCGCCCCGAGTGGGGGCCGCACGCTCCCCCCCAAAACATGCGGGCGTGCCTCACACTCGAGGAAGTCGCCTCCATCCCCAAGGAGTACCGAGACTTAAAGCTGGCATTTAGCGAGAAGGAAGCGGATGAGCTACCGCCCCACCGCCCTACAGACTGTGCCATTGAGCTAATCCCAGGGCAGCAGCTTCCCAAAGCGAAACTGTACTCCATGGGTTGGGCGGAGAAAGCTGAACTCCGAAAGTTTTTGGACAAAAATCTAAAGCGTGGCTTTATTCGACCCGCCACAGCTCCCCATGCCGCCCCTGTCCTGTTCCGAAAGAAGAAGGACGGGTCTCTTAGGCTTTGCACAGATTTTCGTGCGATAAACGGGATTTCCATGTCCAACGCCTACCCGATCCCGTTGATAAAGGACTTATTAAACACCGTAGCAAAGGGGAAAGTATTTACCAAACTCGACCTCCGAGACGCATACTTCCGCGTCCGCATCAAAGAGGGGGACGAGTGGAAGACAGCCTTCAACACCCCACTGGGACAATTTGAGTACCTTGTCATGCCGTTTGGGCTACAGGGAGCCCCGGGTGTTTTTATGAACTTTATTAATGAAGTGCTGCGGGACTTCCTGTTCAAGGGGGTGGTGGTGTACCTTGATGACATCATTATCTATTCACAAGATCTAAAGTCTCATGTGCCTTTGGTCAGAAAAGTGTTAAGCACCCTTTGTAAACACAAACTGTATGCCAAATTGTCAAAATGTGAATTCCACAAGACCGAACTGGATTACTTGGGCTTCCGAGTGTCGGGGGAGGGATTGTCCATGGACCCCGCAAAGGTCCAAGCGGTGTTAGACTGGGAACCCCCTCGAACCCGCAAGCAGTTACAAAGTTTTATCGGGTTCGCTAATTTTTACCGCGACTTCATAAAGGGGTTCGCCACGGTCATGCTCCCCCTTACAGAACTCCTCAAAACTAAAGGGAAGGGTGACGAGGCTAAAAAACCCGGCGCACGCCTAACGTGGACGCCTGACTGTCAAAAAGCTTTCACTGAGCTAAAACGCCTCTTCACCTCCGAACCCGTGCTGGCTCATCCTGACGAACTTAAGCCCTTTGTGGTCCAATGCGACGCCTCCGACGCCGCTGTAGGAGCCATATTAATGCAGAGGGGAGAAAATGGGGTGCTCCGACCCTGTGCCTATATTTCCAGGAAATTTTCCAATGAACAAAGAAACTGGTCGGTCTGGGACAAAGAGGCATTTGCAGTCATGTTTGCCTTAAAAACCTGGCGCTCCTGGCTTGAAGGAGCGAGAGTCCCCTTCGAAATCTGGACCGATCACAAAAACCTGGAAGCCCTCACTGGGCGTCGCAAAATGACTGCAAAACAGATCCGGTGGGCAGGCTTCTTTGCTAAGTTTGATTTCGTGTTGAAACACATCCCGGGCTCAAAGAACTTTTTAGCGGACGCCCTTTCCCGCCTGCCCCAACACGACAGTCTCAGGGAGGAGGTGGTGGACTCACTAATTTCCCCCTCAGCCATCGCGGGGGGGGTCACCACCCGCTCCGGTAAACAGACCAACCCACCGGACTTAGAGTTACTTTCTCGGTTCCTCTCAGAGTACAAACAAGAAACTGACCGTCCCCCCAACTTGGTCAAGACCGAGAACGGGCTCTGGTTACATAATGAAAAAATCTATGTGCCCGATCCCCTCAGGAAGGAGGTTTTGGACCGCTGCCACTCAAGTCGCTTGGCCGGCCACTTTGGCTATGTCAAAACACTCAACTTGCTCACCCGCCAATTTTGGTGGCCGAAAATGAAAAAAGATGTTTCAGAATTTGTACTCTCATGTCCCACTTGCCTCATGGCAAAACGAAGGGGGGGCAAACCTCCGGGCCACCTGGTTCCCCTCCCTACGGCCACCCGACCTTGGTCGGTAGTCTCCATGGACTTCATTGTAGAGCTCCCGCCCTCACAGGGCAAGACAGTCATCTTGGTCGTAGTCGACACCTTTTCAAAGCAGGCTCACTTCATTCCTTGCAAACAATTACCTACAGCCAAAAAACTTGCCCAGCTCTTTTTTACTCACATTGTACGCCTACACTCATTCCCAGACAAGGTCATTAGTGACCGCGGAACGCAGTTCGTTGCCAACTTCTGGCGGGAGTTCTGCAAACTAGCTGGCATTGAGCAAGGACTGAGTTCTGCCTACCACCCCCAGTCGGACGGACAGACGGAGAGGGTTAATGGCCTTCTAGAACAATACCTCCGCTGTTTCATTAATTTCCAACAGTCCAACTGGGTAGATCTCCTCCCCTTTGCAGAATACGGCTACAACAATAGCCTTCATAGCTCAACCAAAACCTCCCCTTTTCAAATCATCAATGGCTACGAGGGCAAGCCGTTCCCTACGCTCGCCCTCCCAGCCAGCCCATCCCAGCCAACATCATGCCAACAATGGTGGGAGGGACTTCGTGAAGGCTGGAAGGGAATTCAGGAAAACCTGGAGGAAGCGAAAAAAGCCTACAAAAAACAGTTTGACAAAAAACACTCTCCGGAGTGGGATCTGAAGGTGGGGGATACAGTTTTCCTGTCGACAAAGAACCTTCCCCTTCCTCAGTCCTGCCGCAAACTTGCACTGAAGTTCCTAGGACCTTTCAAAATCAAAAGGGTGATAAATAAAGTAACGGTAGAACTCGAACTACCCAAATCACTAAGTAAGATCCATCCTGTTTTTCATTGCAGCTTGCTTCGGAAAGACCCTGGTGCTACGTCCTTCCATCCCAGGGCCCCACCGCCCCCTCCGACGACAGTGAGGGGTCAGAGTCACCATGAAGTCCAGGAGATCCTGGACTCCAGAGTCAAACGGGGGAAACTGTATTATTTGATCAGGTGGAAACACTTCCCCCCGAGCTGTGACGAGTGGGTCGAGTCTCAGAATGTAGTGGCACCGCAACTGCTGAAAAAGTTTCACCTACTGTACCCGCACAAGCCCAAGGCCGGCCCCGCGGGAGGGGGCGCTTAGGGGGGGCAGTATGTCAGAACTTGTATCTTTGCTGCTGGTCCTCTATAATGTGACCAATGCTGTATGGTAGTTTTATTGTGGCTTGGAGCTGTATTGTTACTGAACCAAACTGACTCCATGTTGTAACCTCTGCTTAACCCAGAGTGCCTGAATAGTAATTAACCTTGCCCCACTGGTATCCAAAATATTTGGGGCTGTAGAATGAATTATGTCTTGTCTCTGCACATTCTCACACTGGGACCCTTTGAAGCCGAACAGCATGGCCTTCGGAGTAGGGAGGCATCCTCTCTACTGATAGTGATGGTGAGAAGACAGCTGCGCCCTACAATGTGAATTGTGGCTTTGTGAGATGTTTGCTTTACGTGTATAAAATCAAGCTGATGCTGGCTCTCGCCATTACTGTTATCTTGCCTTTTCCAGCACCTAGTTCTCTTCAATAAAATCCTAGCTTTGTAACTAAGTATGGGATCCGTTTGAAGTTCTTGAGTTCTGACACAGGGACACCTTTGGATGGGGGAAGGTAGGGATGCGCGCGCGCAAAGCGTGCGCGCCGCCGGAAACAGGAAGTGACGTCACTTCCGGCGACGTCACTTCCGGCGATTTCATGCCACCGCCGGAAACAGGAAGTGACATCACTTCCTGTGACATCATCCCCCCGCCACCTGCCAGAAACAGGAAGTGACATCACTTCCTGTGACATCATTCCCCCCCCCCCGCGCCACCTGCCGGAAGCAGGAAGTGACATCACTTCCTGTGACATCACTTCCTGTGACATCATTCCCCCAAAATGACATCATTTCCCCCAAATGCCACTGCCGGAAACAGGAAGTGACTTCACAGCACTTCCTGTGATGTCCCCAAATATCACCGCCGGAAACACCAAGATTATTTATAGAGAGGGAAAGGGGGAAATAAAGTTAAATAAAACTCTTTTTTTACTTTTTTCAAAGTGAGAAGACTAGAGAGAACGGGTTCCACGCTGAGAAGCCAGTCAGATTCCAGTGAAACTGTGCTGCATAATGCAGCCTATTTATTTTGTCCTGTTTGCTCTGTTGGCTCTATCTGCGCCACCTTCATCACTTTCGGGGTGTGGATCCCCCAGTGGGGTGGTCTCCCGACTCCCTCCGCCGGCTGTTTCTGATAGCCCTGCGCCCCCTCTTTCATTTGATATGTGTCCCGTGCGGGTGCCACCCTCCCGCCGGGAGATGCCGCAAAATGAGCCCCCTTGAGGCTTATGGCGGCAGGGCTCGGGGGAAGCGAGCTAGACTGCTGTTCTTTTGAGGGGTTATAGAGTGTTTCGAGCCCGTCCCTGTGGCATCGGTCCCATCATTGTGGGACCCAGGGGGCCGGCGCAGCGGCCTGCTGAAGCAGCCTGTCGGTCACTTCCGGGTTCCTGTCCTGCATCTCGACCTGTTATTAGTGACAGGCTGCTTCGGCGGGCCGCTGCAATCTTGCCCCCCTCCCCCCCAACACACCTTTCCAAGTGCTGAAACAGTCCTCGACAGCTATTTCCAGACTTGAAAAGGCACAGGTGAGGAGTTCCTCTGTGCTGTGGCTCAACTAGGATCTTGCCCTCATGGCATTTTAAACTACCAAACTCTTCTCTAAAATGGTGACAGTGGTCATGGGTCTAGTTTGGCCCTAAGGCCTACTGAATGGGATTTAAATGTTCTGTGATTTGTTCCATTGGTTTCAGTGGGGCCTAAGGAGGAACTGTGCATTGTGTGTAGCCCTGTGATTCATTTCATAGACACTTATTTGTCTTTTACAGAACACAAATTTTACAGAACTGCAGTTTGTAGGAAGAAACTGGCAGAGGGGAAGGATCTTCTTAACTCTTTCCCCTTGCTCAGCTTTCTTGTTGACAACCACTATCAAGTTTCAGATTTTCATGGGTACCTATAAGTTTTCCTTGGGGAAGCCAAAAGTGCTTGGGAGGGGTATGATCTGTGGTAAAATAAGGCAAGCCCTTCTGTCCTCCTTGATAGTCTTTACCTTTAAGGTACAGCTTGAGTGACTGCATTTCGTAAAAATCTCAAAGCAATCTCTTAGAAGACTCATGAAACTAACAACACAAATTGAATGTCATATCAGCTTAATTCAGCAGGACTTGCCTGGATCAGAATTGCTGGATTGGTAGACAGGCATTCCGAATCAGAGTGTAAGGTTGCAGTCTTGCATGCAAAATGCATTGAAATGGATGAGTGGGCAGGAAAAATGGGAAAGAAATGGATATTAACTTACTTTTATGAGACAGTGGGCCATATCCTGGGAAAGAAGACACAGCAAAAATAAACATTAGCTATGGCTGGTGCTCAAATGGTGTAATCTTACTATTATCATGTCCATGGGGGGGGGGAACCATATCAGTTTCACTATAGTGTACTTCCACTGCCTGAAACAATTCTGAGAAAATCATGGCCATGTAATACTGGGCACAATATGCCAGGAAAATATCTACTGAAAGTCTTGCTCTATCCCACTCATTTGGGCAGCCAGGCAGATGGCAGAGGCTGCAGCCATTTGTTTTCCCCAGGGACTGAGCTATAATAGTTGCATGTCCTGAGCAGGGAGGGACCTAGAGAGGAATTAATCCTCCTAAGGGGGTCGAATCCAGCTACCACCCAGAAGACCCTACTGATGGGAAAGGCAGAAGGCAAAAGAAGGGGGCGGCAGAAGAGGAGATGGCTGGACAGCATTACTGATGTCACAAACACGAATTTGAGCAGACTTCGGAGGATGGTGGAAGACAGGAGGGCCTGGCGTGACTTTGTCCATGGGGTCACAAAGAGTGGGAATAGACTGTGCGACTGAACAACAACAACAAAAAACAGCTTCATACCAGCTGCCCATCAAGAACACTCGATAGCCCCATTTTTCTCACAATCTCCTATATTTTCTCCCCCCACAATAGACACCCTGTGAGGGGGGGTGGGGCTGAGAGAGCTCTGACAGAAGCTGCCCTTTCAAGGACAACTCCTGTGAGAGCTCTGGCTGACCCAAGGCTATTTCAGCAGCTGCAAGTGGAGGAGTGGGGAATCAAACCCAGTTCTCCCAGAGAAGAGTCCACACACTTCACCACTACACCAGACTTCACCACTACACCAGAGAAGAGTCCATGCACTTAACCACTACACCAAACTGGCTCTCCTAAGAAGATGATATTGGATTTGTATCCTGCCCTCCACTCTGAATCTTAGAGACCCAAAGTGGTTTACAATCTCCTTTACCTTCCTCCCCCACAACAGACACCCTATGAGGTGGGTCGGGCAACTCTGCGAGAGCACTGGCTGACCCAAGGCCATTCCAGCAGGTGCAAGTGGAGGAGTAGGGAATCAAACCCGGTTCTCCCAGAGAAGAGTCCACACACTTCACCACTACACCAGACTGGGGTAGCAGTTTGAAGGAGAAGCAGCGGTTAGGGTGGAAGTGATTTTCTATTGGGCTTTGTTCTTCCACACACACCTGCAAGGCCAGGGGGTCTTGAGTATTTATTTATTTATTTATTTAATGAACTTATATCCCGCCCTTCTCACCGAAGTGTCTCAGGGCGGCTCACAACATAATGATTCATACAATTCCATTTAAAACATTTACAGATACAATAAAAGCATAGTTAATAAAACAAGATAAAATAAAGCCAGCGGTCTATAAGAGCATTTTGTTCCATCCAAAGATGTTCCATCCAAAGTATCAGTTAGGTGTTATAGGCCTGCCGGAAGAGGGCTGTCTTGCAGGCCCTGCGAAACTGCCCTAGGGCCCGCAGGGCCCGCACCTCCTCCGGCAGCTGGTTCCACCAGTAAGGTGCCGCTGTTGAGAAGGCCCGATCCCTGGTGGATTTTAGGCGGGCCTCCTTTGGCCCAGGGACTACCAGCAGATTTTGTGAGCCGGAACGTAGTACTCTCTGGGGAACGTGTGGGGAGAGACGGTCCCTCAGGTAGGCAGGTCCTAGGCCATACAGGGCTTTAAAGGTAATGACCAACACCTTGTACTGGACTCGGAATGTTACTGGCAGCCAGTGCAGATCCCGGAGCCCCGGCCGAATGTGCTCCCATCTTGGGAGCCCTAATAACAGCCGGGCAGCAGCGTTCTGCACCAACTGCAGTTTCCGGGTCCGGCACAAGGGTAGCCCCATGTAGAGGGCATTACAGTAGTCCAACCTCGAGGTGACCGTAGCATGAATCACTGTTGCTAGGTCGTCGTGCTCCAGGAAGGGGGCCAACTGTCTCGCCCGCCTAAGGTGAAAAAAAGCGGACTTGGCAGTGGCTGCTATCTGAGCTTCCATCGTCAGAGAAGGCTCCAATAGCACCCCCAGGCTCTTGACCCTGCCCGACGCTGTCAGCGGCGCGCCTTCAAAAACTGGCAGGGGGATTTCCCTTCCCGGGCCGCAGCGACCCAAGCAAAGGACCTCTGTCTTCGCTGGGTTCAGCTTCAGCCCGCTCAGCCTAAGCCACCTAGCCACTGCCTGTAACGCCCGGTCCAGATTTTCTGGGACGCAGGCGGGCCGGCCGTCCATAAGCAGATAGAGCTGGGTGTCATCCGCATATTGGTGACAACCCAGCCCATACCTTCGGGCAATCTGGGCAAGGGGGCGCATATAGATGTTGAATAACATCGGGGAAAGTACCGCCCCTTGAGGCACGCCGCAGTCAAGCGTGTGTCTCTGGGACAGTTCCTCCCCAATCGCCACCCTTTGTCCCCGACCATCAAGGAAAGAGGAAAGCCATTGCAAGGCCAGCCCCTGAATCCCAGCGTCGGCAAGGCGGCGCGCCAGAAGCCGATGGTCGACCGTATCGAACGCTGCCGATAGGTCCAACAACATCAGCACCGCCGAGCCGCCTTGATCCAGATGCCGCTGAAGGTCATCCACCAGGGCGACCAGCACCGTCTCCGTCCCATGGCCCGGGCGGAAGCCAGATTGGTAGGGGTCAAGGACAGAAGCATCCTCCAGGAAACTCTGTAGCTGCAACGCCACTGCCCTCTCAATAAGTTTGCCCAAAAAGAGCAAATTCGAGACCGGCCGATAGTGTGCCAATTCGGCCGGATCTAATGTTGTTTTCTTCAAGAGGGGACGGACCACCGCCTCCTTAAGCGCTGATGGAAAACGCCCCTCCAGTAGGGATCTATTTATGATATCCCGTATAGGATATCTTAGCTCCCTCTGGCAGGTCTTAATAAGCCAAGAGGGGCATGGGTCCAATTTACAAGTTGTCGGGCGTGCAGATAGGAGGATCCTGTCAACTTCTTCCAGGCTGAGCGCACTGAAGCCGTCCAGTACACAGTCCGAAGACAGGCACGGAGCCTCAGGTTCGCTAGCTGTATCTAATATGACAGGGGAGTCGGAACGGAGCGATGCGATTTTATCCGCAAAAAAATTCGCAAAAGCCTCACAGCCAATTTCCAATTCATTAGAGTTTGGTCTGCCCTGTGGCAGTGTTGTAAGGGTCCGAATTGTGTTGAACAGTTGTGCCGGGCGCGAAATTGCGGACGCAATCTCCGCCGCAAAGTATGTTTTCTTTGCGGCCTTGACTGCCATCTCATAGGACTTCATAAACTCTCTATAAGATGTTCGAGTCGCTTCGTCTCGAGTACGCCGCCATTGCCTCTCTAGTCGTCTGAGTCCCCGTTTCAACCGCCGCAACTCCTGGTTATACCAGGGTGTCGGCCTTGAACGAGGGCGCAGAGGACGCCTAGGTGCGATCTCGTCGATGGCCCCAGCGAGCCTATTATTCCAGGACTCAACCAGGTCATCGAGGGAATCGCCAGGGGGGCAGGGATCCCGCAGAGCCGTCAGGAACCGTTCCGGGTCCATCAGGCTCCGCGGGCGAGCTAAAATAAGCTCGCCGCCCAAACGGGTTTGGGGTGGGACGTCCACACGAGCCTTGAGGGCATAGTGATCCGACCATGGCACTGCTATAGAAGCAAGATCGTTCACTAAGACTCCCGACGCGAAGATCAAGTCTAACATGTGACCTGCCTGGTGGGTGGGTGTCGTAACTACTTGGGAGAGTCCTAGTGTTGCCATGGAAGACACTAGGTCCATCGCCCGATTGGAGGCCACATCATCGGCATGAACATTGAAGTCACCCAGGATCAAAAGCCTCGGGTGCTCCAATGCCCATCCTGCTGCGGCCTCCATCAGGGATAGTAAGGCGCTGGCCGGTGCGTTAGGCGGTCGGTACACCAGCCAGATCGCCAACCCCTCCCCAACATCCCACGCCAGGCCGGCACATTCAATGCCCCTGATCTCCGGAGTCGGGAGGGCCCGGAAGGAGTAAGCCTCTCGAATGAACAGGGCCACCCCTCCCCCCCGCCCGCTAGTCCGCGACTGGTGAAAGACCGAGTATCCTGGGGGCGCCATCTGGGAGAGGGCTACAGTCTCCCCATCGCGGACCCAGGTCTCGGTCACGCATGCCAGGTCCATGTCCTGCTCAAGCAGGAATTCCCGAAGGATGGAGGTCTTATTATTGATGGACCTGGCATTACATAACACCAGTGACGGAGGCGAGTAATTCTGCCTTGTCCCCCTACCTGTCACCATCGGGATGGGACGCAGGCTGGAAGGTGGTCGAGCACTATCTTGTCTCGATCCCCTTCCCTTCCATTTCCGCCTGTTCCCACCGTCATACCTTCCCCTCCCCAGGAGTACCGGAATCCCCAGACCAATCATCTCTCACTGGTACCACCAGTCCTTCCACTGACAGATATTCAAAATTTGTCTCTTCTCAGCCCTCCCACCTCCAATTGGCCTATCAATAAGTTACCCACTAAGTATCAAGGTGGAGGGCAGCTTTTTAAGGCTGCCTTTGCTGTTGCTGCTTTGCTGCCCCACCCAAAGCAACTGGTCATTTATTTATTTTATTCGACCTGGATCCCACCTCCGCACCGAAGCAGATTCAGGGCAGCTCACAAACCAATGGCCATATAAAACACTTCAAAACAACAAAAACAGTAGAACATAATAGGAGATACATAAGAAAATAAGAGAAGCCCTGCTGGATCAGGCCAATGGGCCATCCAGTCCAACACTCTGTGTCACACAATGGCCAAAAAAATCCAGGTGCCATCAGGAGGTCCACCAGTGTGGCCAGGACACTAGAAGGCCTCCCACTGTGCTCCCCAAGCACCAAGAATACAGAGCATCACTGCCCCAGACAGTTCAGTGAGATCTCTACCACGACCCCAAGATCTTTCTCTTGGTCACGTGACATTGTGCAACAAGAAATGGCATGGTTACATCACCCTAAGGAAGTTCTCAAGTGCTTTGCCGGCGGATCGATCGATACTCTGCAAACTGCAAAGCATTTCTTCGCGTCTCCGGTAGAAGAGAGGCGAGCACAAGCCCTTTCAAGCTTCTCCCCCCGGCCCCCACGCAGGTGTCCACCAAACAAAGCTGAAGCAATTAAAATAATTGAACGCTTCCCAAGATTCCAGATCGCAGATCCTGCAAGCCTTTCCTCCCCCCCCCCCCCCCCAAGATCTCAAAGATCCAGTTCTTCCGGCTCACCCCCTGCGTCCACTTTGCTCTCCAGCGTTGCTGTTGCCCAAGTGGAAAAGGGGGGCAGGAAGGCATTAAGCCTCCCCCTCCCGGCTGCTTCTCCTTTCCTCTCCCCGCCCCCCCCCCCGCTTGTAGGAAGTGTGGGAGGCGGGACGAAAAGCGCCGGCGCCAACTTTTGAAGCCGCTTCCCAGCCCTTCGATACTCTGCAAACTGCAAAGCATTTCTTTGCATTTAAAAAACAAAAACAAAGCCATAACCCTCCTGCTCTTTTCCCTCCTCCCACTCTCCGGTAGAAGAGAGGCGAGCACAAGCCCTTTCATGCTTCTCCCCCCACGCAAGCATCCACCAAACAAAGCCGAAGCAATTAAAATAATTGAACGCTTCCTGTCCGAGAGATCCCCGGAGGAAGCACAGAGAGAGCCCAAGATTCCAGATCGCAGATCCTGCAAGCCTTCCCCCCCCCCCCCCCAGATCTCAAAGATCCAGTTCTTCCGGCAGCTCACCCCCTGCGTCCACCTTGCTCTCCAGCGTTGCTGTTGCCCAAGTGGAAAAGGGGGGCAGGAAGGCATTAAGCCTCCCCCTCCCGGCTGCTTCTCCTTTCTTCTCCCCTGCCCCCCCCCCCTTGTAGGAAGTGTGGGAGGCGGGACGAAAAGCGCCGGCGCCAACTTTTGAAGCTGCTTCCCAGCCCTTCGATACTCTGCAAACTGCAAAGCATTTCTTTGCGTTTAAAAAACAAAAACAAAACCACAACCCTCCTGCTCTTTTCCCTCCTCCCACTCTCCGGTAGAAGAGAGGCGAGCACAAGCCCTTTCATGCTTCTCCCCCCAGTGAGTGTGTGTGCTCAGGTTCCACTCTCAAATCTCCAAGTATCTCGGGACCCAGAGTTGGCAACCCGAATCGCTGGGTTCCTGAAATCCAGCAGAAAATCGCCCGTTCTCCCCTGCCCTGCCCTTCCTACCTGAGATTCCAGACCGGCTGCTCCAGCGGCAGGTAGGTGGGCGAGGAGGCGCCGGGCTGCTGCTGCTGCTCTAGAGCGGAGAGCAGTAGGCGCCGAGGTGAAAGCCCCGCTGGGGGCGGCGCCCAGCCGCTTGGCCCTTGACCCGCTTGGCCCGAGCATCCCATGCCGCCGCGCAGCTGCCCGAGCCCAAGGCTGCCTGCTGTGGCCCGGGGTCGCCGGGGCAGCTCTGGAAGGACGCGCGGGGCCCCCCGCCAGTAGGGCAGCGGCAGGAGAAGGCTCGGTGTTGGGCGGCTGCAGCCCTTTGGGGCCAGTGGGCGGCTGCTCCAGCAGCAGGTAGGTCAGGTGGGCGAGGAGGCGCCGGGCTGCTGCTGCTGCTCTCGGGCGGAGAGCAGCAGGCACCGAGGTGAAAGCCCTGCTGGGAGCGGGGCCCGCCACTCGGCCCTTGACCCGCTTCGCCCGAGCGTCCCATGCCGCCGCGCAGCTGCCCGAGCCCAAGGCTGCCTGCTGTGGCCCGGGGTCGCCGGGGCAGCTCTGGAAGGACGCGCCGGGGCCCCCCCCGCCAGCAGGGCGGCAGCAGGAGAAGGCTTGGCGCTGGGCGGCTGCAGCCCTTTGGGGCTGGCCAGCGGCTGCTCCAGCGGCAGGTAGGTGGGCGAGGAGGCGCCGGGCTGCTGCTGCTGCTCTCGGGCGGAGAGCAGCAGGCGCGGAGGTGAAAGCCCGGCTCTGCCGCCCGCTGCCCGCCGCCACGCACGCTGAGCGGCGGCGGGCAGCGGGCGGCAGAGCTCCTGAAGACGGGGAGGTGGCGGGAAGCAAGCCAGGCCCAGGGCTCCGCTCTGCCGCCCGCTGTCCTGCTGGCCGCCGCTGCCACGCACGCTGAGCAGCCATTTGCAAGGAGCAGGCTGGGCCAGCCTGCTCCTTGCAAATGGCCGTTCAGCACATGTGGCGGCGGCGGCCAGCGGGACAGCGGGCGGCAGAGCTCCTGAAGACGGGGAGGGGGCGGGAAGCAAGCCAGGCCCAGCGCCGGCCTCTCCGCCGCCTCCCCGGCCTCCGCCACCGCCGCCGGGCCCCGCGCAGGGGCGGGGAAGGTGGCGAGTGAGGGAGGGAGCGTCACCAGGCATACACAGAGCCCGCCACAATCGCCCTGCGCACGCGCAGGGACGCTCCCTCCCTCACTCGCCGCCTTCCCCGCCCGCCCGCGAGGCCCACCGGCTCTCTGGCTGGCTAAACCGGGACCTCTAATGGTCCCGGTATAGGCAGCCCGGGAGCCGGGAATTGGGGGCCAGAACCGGGAAAGTCCCGGGAGACCGGGACGGTCTGGCCACCCTAGCCACAGGAGGTGGTGGCAGCTACAAGCATAGCCAGCTTCAAGAGGGAGTTAGATAAAAAGGTCCATCAGTGGCTATTAGCCACAGTGTGTGTGTTTGTGTATATACAAAGAAAGAGAGATACAAAGAAAGCATCTTTAAGATCAATGAGTGCTATTGTTTTAAACATTTAAACATCCCCTGGGGACCAGGAGGGGGAAAAGCCTCAGCCAATAGAAAAAAAAGAGGCTTGGCTCAGTAGCTCAGTTGTGCAATTGAGAGCCTGGCAAAGCAAGCTCTGCCTCCCCTCTTCCTCCCCAAGGGAGGAGCCTCAGCCAATGGAGAAAATAGAGACTTTGCTTTGCAACTCCTGTGCAATTGAGCAAGCCTCACAAAACAAGCAATTATGCAGAAGGAAGCAAGAGAGAGGGAGAAGGAAGCAGAGGACAGCCATTTGCTGGGGGGCAGCCTGATAGAAACCCTCTCGGGGGCCTGATTCAGCCCATGGGCTGCATGTTTGACACCCCTAGTTAGGTGTTGTGCAAAAGAGTGTTTAATACTGACAGCCAATGAACAGAATCGTCCTTTTGTGAAAAAGGCTGGATAGTTTTGCCCTTAAAGTCAATGCAAGGCGAACCCAACGACACATTCCAGATCTTTTTCTCCCCACACGCCCCCTTCTCTTCATCAACTACATTTGGGTAGTTCAAAACCCAGTAGAAAACCACATCAGTCCTTAGCAGAAATGTAAAATAAAACGTTAAAAGGATCCGGTGGCATTTGTTATTGAGTTCAACTGCAGTAGCACAACCAAGCGTTTGAGATGCAAGTTTAAAACACATACTTATTACCCCGTTCCCGGCCAGAATGACTCCGGAACAGGCCGGAACAGGCATCAAACAACTTGGGCTGCCACATGCATCACAGACACTCGAGAACTATATTCTAGAATGGAAAAAGCGGAACTCACACATCCTTATTACCCTGTTCTGGGCCAAAAGGCCTCCGGAACACCCCAGAACACCCAGGAATGGGCATCAAGCAACCTGGGCTGCCACAAAAAAACACTTGCATGCATCACAGACACTCGAGAACAATATTCTAGAACAGAAAAAGTAGAACTCACACATCCTTATTACCCCGTTCTGGGCCAAAATACCTCTGGAACACCTCGGTACAGGCCGGAACGGGCATCAAACAACCTGGGCTGCCACAAAAAAAACCTGGCATGCATCACAGGAACTCGAGAACTATATTCTAGAATGGAAAAAGCAGAACTCATATGTCCTTATTACCCCATTCCGGGCCAAAGTGCCTCCGGAACACCCCACAACAGGTTAGAGTGGGCATCAAGAAACCTGGGCTGCTACAAAAAACACTTGGATATATCACAGAAACTCAAGAACAATATTCTAGAACAAAAAGCAGAAGTCACACATACTTATTACCCCGTTCCGGGCGAAAAGGCCTCCGGAACACCCCCCAAACACTCGAGAACAATATTCTAGAACAGAAAAAGTGGAACTCACATGTCCCTATTACCCCGTTCCAGGTCAGAATGCCTCCAGAACACCCCAGAACCGGCTGGAACGGGCATCAAACAACCTGGGCTGCCACAAAAAACACTGGGATGCATCATACACACTCAAGAACTATATTCTAGAATGGAAAAAGCAGAACTCACACGTCCTTATTACCCCGTTCCGGGCCTCCGGAACAGCCTGGAGAAATCCAAATGTAGAAATACTGTGCACTTATTCACCTGTTGCAAGTTAAAATGCCTCTAGAAATATTGTGTATTCATTTCCTCTTTCCAGGCCAAAATGTCTCTGGAACAGGCCAGAAAAGTCATTAAACAAACAATAGTTCCTACAAGTTCCCTAGGTAGAACTAGGAGCCACGGAGAGACAGGAGATACATTTCTACAGATATGAGGGATGTCCTGGTTTGTGGAAAAAGCTAAAAAGTAGAATTAAAAATGGGAGTCATGTGCCACAGCACAGCCAACATATAGATGCCAGCAAGGGGATTTCATAGAATTGAGAAGCAGAGATGGTTTGCCATTGCTATACTATGCCACTTTCTATCCCATCCAAACTAGCCATAAATGTTTAGAAAGCTGAAGTTGGTTCCTTGTTCGCAGATCCTTATTCATTCCTTATTCGTGAATTCAACCAAAAACACTGAAGAGAGTTTGAAAGCTCTGAATCACAAAATAAGGTCTGGACCCCCATATATCAAACACTTCCTTGTTCAGGGGACTCTGCCCTTCGAGAAGACAAGTGCTGCTTCATGGTCCAATGAGCAGTTCTTGTGCCAGCTGCTCCAAAACAAGGTGCCCCCAGGACACTTAAAGAGGCAGACACTGGGGACTGGCTGTACCCCAAAACAATATCTGGACCACCCCAAGTGACACATCCCCATGCTCGGGACACTGTCCCCTGCAAGAAGACATGCAGTGCTGCCCGGTCCAAACAATGGTTCTGGTGCCACAAGCTTCCATTGCAAGTGCCACCTAGAAGCCTGTGTTCCAAAGGAGATTTGAATAAGGAACTGTTTTGACTGCTTGCTCTCTGCACCCCAAAAAGCAATATGGACCACCACATGCCATACACCCCCACATTCAGGGGACTCTGCCCTTCGAGAGGACATGTTTTGCCTTATGGTCCAAAGAGCTCATGCCAGCTTCTAAAAAGTATGGCACTACACGCTTTGTTTTGGAGGACCACCGTAAAGGCCTGTCTTTCAAAGTACATTGGATAAAGGAACCTCTGCCAGTGATGTGCCAGCTTGCAGACCCCCTTAGGGTCAAAGTCATTTTGGTTCTGAATAGGGATTAACAGTCTTCCAAGCTTCAATTCATGGTAACAAACTGAAATTTCTAAATTTGAATTCATTCTCAAGTTCATTATGATGGACCCATCAGGGCCCAATGGATTCTTACCTCACCTTTGATGCTAATGTACCACCCCCAAGTCCCAAACATCATTCTAGTTTGCCATTATTTTGACTGCAAAATAGTGAAATTAACAAATTGAAAGAGCAAACTAGAATGATGTTTGAGACTTGGATGTGGTACATTAGCACTTTGAAGACAGGTGTTTACAGTGGTCTTTGCAGTAGTTTCTTATTCAAATCTCCTTTGGAACAGAGGCTTCTAGGTGGAAACTTGTGGTGCAGGACCGAGCGTGTTTGGACCAGGCACCACTGCATGTCTTCTTGCAGGGGACAGTGTCCTGAGTAAGGGAATGTGTCACTTGGGGTGGTCCAGACATTGTTTTAGGGTACAACCTGGCCCTAGTGTCTGCCTCTTTGAGTGTCCTGGGGGAATCTTGTTTTGGAACAGCTGGCACAAGACCCGCTCTTTGGACCATGAAACAGCACATGTCCTCTCAAAGGGCAGAGATCCCTGAACATGGGGGTGTATGGCATATGGTGGTCCATATTGCCTTTTGGGGTGCAGAGGGCAAACAGTTAAAATAGTTTCTTATTCAAATCTCCTTTGGAATAGAGGCTTCTAGGTGGCCCTCCAAATAGAAGCTTGTGGCGCAAGAACCAGTGTTTGGACCGGCAACCACTGCATGTCTTCTTGCAGGGGACAATATCCCGAGTGTGGGGATGTGTCACTTGGGGTGGTCCAAATATTATTTTTGGGTTCAGCCTGTCCTCAGTGTCTTTCTGTTTGAGTGTCCTGGAGGCACCTTGTTTTGGAGCAGCTGGCACGAGAACCACTTATTGGACCATGAAGCAGCACCTGTCTTCTCAAAGGACAGAGTCCCCTGAACAAGGGGGTGTACGATATACGGGTGTCCAGGCCATAGTTTGTGGTTCAGAGCTTTCACACTCTCTTCAGTGTTTTTGGTTGAATTCTCGAATAAGGAATGAGTAGGGATCTGCGAACAAGGAACCAACTTCAGCCTCCTTCAATGTTTTCACTTGCTCAGGCATCACACAAAATTGTCTGAAAAGTTGTGTTGCCTAGCACCTGGAGATTCCCATGAAAAGGTAGAGATGACCTAAGAGAGTGCTGTGGAAAGGACAGTTGGTCACATTACAGGAAGGGAGAACAATAGAGTGGCAGTGGCAGGCAACAGGGTCAGGGATAAAAATGCACCAGGCGTACTTTTAACTCCAAGGCCCCTGAACTGTCCTGTCTGGTGTGGTTTGGGGCTTAAATCATGGCCTTAAACTAATGTGGGTCAAATAGCTGCAGGCTACACAGCACAGAGCCAGGGGCTGGCAGTGGAAGGGCTCCCCAAGGGGTTTTGCAGGTCTCCCACTCAAACATCAGTTAGTTTGTTTGCATTCCACAAGACCTGGTGCAGTATTTAGCCAACTAACAATAGAACAGAGATGTCATACAGTTTATGCACTACTCCACATAGCCAGTCACATCTATTCAGTCTAGTGGTGGTTGTCTCAGGTTTTCTAACAGAACAAGTTTTCTAGGCTGGCTTGCAGAGATTCTTCTTTAACCGAACATGACAAAAAGTGAACCTTCTGTGGTATTCTCAACCACTGTACTATACCACTTCTGCAGGACCACCTTAAGCCATCTTAATCCACAACAGTGGATCAAAATAGTAAAGCAATGGGGGGATGTTCCTAGTGCACTGTGGATTAATTAATGTGAACAAAGCCAGTAAAGATTGGCTTTGAATGGTTGGAAAGTTAAATGAAGTACTGTTACCTGAAGACAGGAAGGGTTAATAAAAGTGTACTCTTTCTGTGTTTTGTTTCCCAGACTTTTTGTTCTGGAGTGCCTGTAATGCATCCCACCTTTTTCAGTGATGCTATTATTTCTTGAATGTCCATCCTGTTGTGTTCTGGAAGCATTATGGCCCAAAACGGATTAATAAGTGCATGGCATTTCTGCATTTGGATTTCCAAAATATTCCTCTAAAGTGCCTATCATGCATCCCACTGGTTTTGTTATTATTTCTCTAATGCCTGTTCCACCCTGTTCTGGAGGCATTTTGGCCCTAAATGTGCTAATAAAGACCTGTGAGTTCCGCTTTTTCCATTCTAGAATATAGTTCTTGAGTGTCTGTGATGCATGGCAGTGTTTTTTGTGGCAGCCCAGGTTGCTTGATGCCCATTCCGGGCTGTTCTGGGGTGTTCTGGAGGCCTTTTGGCCTGGAACGGGGTAATAAGGACGTGTGAGTTCCACTTTTTCATTTCTAAAATATTGTTCTTGACTGTCTGTGATGTATGCCAGTGTTTTTTGTGGCAGCCCAGGCAGTTTGATGCCCGTTCCAGCCTGTTCTGGGGCATTCCGGAGGCATTTTGGCCCAGAGCGGGGTAATAAGGACGTGTGAGTTCTGCTTTTTCTCTTCTAGAATATTGTTCTCGAGTGTCTGTGATGCATCCCAGTGTTTTGTGTTTTTTTTGTGACAGTCTACTTTTTTTATGGTGATTTCGGGCTGTGATGCATCCCAGTGGTTTTTGTGACAGTCTACGTTGTTTTATGCCCATTCCAGGGTGTTCTGGCCCGTTCCAGGTTTTACCCTGTCCCCTCTTCGAGGGTTAAAAAGACAGAAAGAATTCCTAGAAAGGAATACAGAGAGGTGCCCTGCTGATTCTACTTCCTGCTCCTCCCCACTTGGGGGGACTTTGCAGTTCTCCCCTCCCCCTTTACATTTAATTCTGACACTCCCCGCCCCGCTTGACATTTCATTCTGCAAACACAACTTTGCAACCATGGGCTAGGGCTGTGGAGTCATGCAAGACATCGGATCCCAGATTTTGTGACCCTGGAGCCATTCCCTCCCTTCTGCCTTAGAAATGCAGAGGGAGAGAGGTGCAGAATCCAGTTCCTAGGAGAGGACCTTGGCAGAACGGATTATTCCCGAGTCAAGCAAAACCTCTAGACTCCTGGGAGAGGTGAGTGAAGGCTTCATCCAGATAAATCCAAGGAACCCAGAATGTGAGGGAGGGTTCAGGATTGCTCTTCAATGGTGAGTGGCTCGGTATCTCTCCGTGGGACAGCAAAGTGGGGCTACTCATTTGGTAGGGGGGGTATTTGCATACCGAGGAGAAGAAAGTGCTTTGTATTTATTCTATTATTATTTGGCTCATTTATACCTGCTTGGGGATCCAAAGCAGCTCATATCCTTCTGAGAGCCAGTTTGGTGTAGTGGTTAAGTGCAAAGGCTCTTATCTGGGAGAACCGGGTTTGATTCCCCACTCCTCCACTTGCACCTGCTGGAATGGCCTTGGGTTAGCCATTGCTCTCGCAGAGTTGTCTTAGCCCCACCTACCTCACAGGGTGTCTGTGGGCGGGAGGTAAAGGAGACCGTGATCACTCTGAGATTCAGAGTATAGGGTGGGATATAAATCCAATATCATCATCAATCATCATCATCTTCTTCTTCTTCTTCTTCTTCTTCTTCTTCTTCTTCTTCTTCTTCTTCTTCTTCTTCTTCTTCTTCTTCTTCTTCTTCTTCTTCTTCTTCTTCTCCTCCTCCTCTTCCATTTTAACTGCACAACAACACTGTGGGATAGGTTAGGCTGAGACCCTGTGACTGGCTCCAAGTCATCCAGGGAGCTTCCTTGGCAGAGTCAGGATTTGAACCCAGGTCTTCCAACTCCTAGTTGGAAACTATAACCACTACCCGGCACCAGCTCTCTAGATCAGTGGTCCCCAACCCCCTGGCCGTGGACCAGTCCCGGTCCGTGGCCTGTTAGCAATCAGGCTGTGAGTTGTATAATTATTTCATTATATATTACAATGTAATAACAATAAGACGACATTGGATTTATATCCTGCCCACCACTCCAAATTTCAGAGTCTCAGAGAAGCTCACAATCTCCTTTACTTTCCTCCCCTGCAACAGACACCCTGTGAGGTGGGTGAGGCTGACAGAGCTCTCCCCAGAAGTTGCCCTTTCAAGGACAACTCTGTGAGAGCTGTGGCTGACCCAAGGCCATTCCAGCAGCTGCAAGTGGAGAAGTAGGGAATCAAACCCAGTTCTCCCACATAAGAGTCCGCACACTTAACATAAGAACATAAGAGAAGCCATGTTGGATCAGGCCAATGGCCCATCCAGTCCAACACTCTGTGTCACACAGTGGCCAATATATGTGTGTGTGTATATACACACACACACGCACATATACATATATACACACACACACATATATATATATACTGTGGCTAATAGCCACTGATGGACCTCTGCTCCATATTTTTATCCAATCCCCTCTTACAGATGGCTATGCTTGTAGCCGCCACCACCTCCTGTGGCAGTGAATTCCACATGTTAATCACCCTTTAAATATATGAACATATGAAGCTGCCTTATACTGAATCAGACCCTTGGTCCATCAATGTCAGTATTGTCTACTCAGACTGGCAGCGGCTCTCCAGGGTCTCAAGCTGAGGTTTTTCACACCTATTTGGCTGGACCCTTTTTTGGAGATGCCAGAGATTGAACCTGGGACCTTCTGCTTCCCAAGCAGATGCTCTACCACTGAGCCACCGTCCCATCCCCTTTGGGTGAAGAAGTACTTCCTTTTATCCGTTTTAACCTGACTGCTCAGCAATTTCATTGAATGCCCACGAGTTCTTGTATTGTGAGAAAGGGAGAAAAGGACTTCTTTCTCTACTTTCTCCGTACCATGCATAATCTTGTAAACCTCTATCATGTCACCCCGCAGTCGACATTTCTCCAAGTTAAAGAGCCCCAAACGTTTTAACCTTTCTTCATAGGGAAAGTGTTCCAAACCTTTAATCATTCTAGTTGCCCTATTCTGCACTTTTTCCAATGCTATAATATCCTTTTTGGGGTGCAGTAACCTGAATTGCACACAGTATTCCAAATGAGACCGCACCATCGATTTATACAGGGGCATTATGATACTGGCTGATTTGTTTTCAATTCCCTTCCTAACAATTCCCAGCATGGCGTTGGCCTTTTTTATTGCAATCTCACACTGTCTTGACATTTTCAGTGAATTATCTACCACAACCCCAAGATCTCTCTCTTGTTCAGTCTCTGCCAGTTCACAACCCATCAACTTGTATTTGTAGCTGGGATTCTTGGCCCCAATGTGCATTACTTTGCACACTGGCCACTTCACTGCTTACTCCCAACTCCAGATCATTAATGAACAAGTTAAAGAGCATGGGACCCAGTACTGAGCCGTGCGGCACCCCACTGCTTACCATGACACCAAACTAATAGAAATAAAAAGTGCACAATTGTATCATCCAAAACTATCGCAACACGCCCCCCGCCTGTCTGTGGAAAAATTGTCTTCCACAAAACCGGTCCCTGGTGCCTAAAAGGTTGCAGACTGCTGCTCTAGATGTCTCCCTCCCTGTGACCTCAAGAGCTCTGAGGGTGTTGATTTCCACACAGCACAAAGTGTTGAGGGCAGTTAGCAAGAGATGAATTTAGAATGGGAAAGAGGTTAACAATTTTTTATAAAGGTGGCGCTGTGCATGTAACGTAACGCAGTGCAAAAAAAAAAAAGGATAATGAGTTTTGAATATAAATATATAAGGAAATGGATTTTGAACAAAATGCCACGTATTTTACATTGTGGAAAATATATATTAGATTTTCTTTTACGTTTTGGTTTATCCAAAGTTATAGCTAGTAGGCAGTCATCATGAATTATGTAACATAGAATATGCATTAATGATTAGATTACTTGATAATTAACAATATAATGCATAATATAGTTGCAAAATAGATCAGTCATTGAATTGGAAATCTAAGTTGTTCGAAGAAAGAACCATCTGCCCATATATATAAAGGAGGCCAAATTAAAAATGACAAGAGAGAGGGCCTTCTCGGTTACAGCTAGGGATGTGCAAAAAAAAAAAATTCGGTATTACACGGATTCGGAAGTATACGGGGGGGGGGGGAATTTGGAATCCCCGTATACTCCTGAATACCGCATTTGGAATAGCCGCATATACGGTAGATGCGCTATTTCCGAATATACGGCCCTATTATACCCTATGGGCCATTGAAATCAATGGCAAATAGGGTATATTTGAAGCCACCTGGAGGGGAGGGGGTTTGAGGGAGAGCCCCCAAATTTGCAGGGGACCTGCAGGGGACTCTCCCCTCCAACCCCCCCAAGTCCCAAAAATTTTGGGCCAGGGGATCCCATTCCAGGGGCACCCAAAGAGGGTGCCCCTATTCCATCATTATACCCTATGGGCCATTGAAATCAATGGCAACATAGGGCATAATTAGAGGCTACTGGGGGCAGGGGGTTTGAGGGAGAGGCCCCAAAACTGCAGGGCAGCTTCAGGGGACTCCCCAGCATGCAACCCCCCTGGTCCAAAAAGACGGCACCCATCTGTGGGCACCCCAAAAGGAACACTGCTCCCAATGGTGAGAAAAAACCAATTAGAGCCACTTCCTCACTGTAATTGTCGTGGGAAAAGTGGCTCTGGGGAGCAGGAGGTTTTGAGGAGAGCCCCCCAAACTGCTGTGCAGCTTCAGGGCACTGTCCCACACAAAACCCACAAGGCCCAAAAAAAAATTGGACCGGGGGTCCAATTCCTGGGGCACCCAAAGCCAAACCTAACTTCACACCAGAGAATCTCTATAGGACCCAAATGCACACTACATCCCTCTATCTACTCTATGAACCCTGCAGGCCTGGAACCAATGTAAACCCAGTTGCCAACGTCACTGCCACACAAAACACAATCTGCTCAAGGTCTGCTCTGTAGAGACCTGGCTGCAGCAAACCCAGATGCCAGCTCTCCAGCCCTGCCCCAAACAACACAGGGAGAGCTGGCCAACCACAACAAGCCTGCTGGTTCTGGGTCTCTCACCCAGGTGCCAGCTTCCCTGCCACAGAACACACAATCTACAGATGCCAGCTCTCCAGCCCTGCCCCAAACAACACGGGGAGAGCTGGCCAACCACAACAAGCCTGCTAGCTCTGGGTTTCTCACCCAGGTGCCAGCTTCCCTGCCACAGAACACACAGTCTACAGATGCCAGCTCTCCAGCCCTGCCCCAAACAACACGGGGAGAGCTGGCCAACCACAACAAGCCTGCTGGTTCTGGGTCTCTCACCCAGGTGCCAGCTTCCCTGCCACAGAACACACAATCTACAGATGCCAGCTCTCCAGCCCTGCCCCAAACAACACGGGGAGAGCTGGCCAACCACAACAAGCCTGCTAGCTCTGGGTTTCTCACCCAGGTGCCAGCTTCCCTGCCACAGAACACACAGTCTACAGATGCCAGCTCTCCAGCCCTGCCCCAAACAACACGGGGAGAGCTGGCCAACCACAACAAGCCTGCTGGCTCTGGGTCTCTCACCCAGGTCCCAGCTTCCCTGCCACAGAACACACAGTCTACAGATGCCAGCTCTCCAGCCCTGCCCCAAACAACACAACTCTCAAACAAGAGAAGTGGTGGACCACCACACCTAGCTCCACATCATTCTGTATCTGACACAAAGCAAGAAACATTTTGACTTACCTGGAGTGATGGATGGTTGGCTGGTCCAGGCTCTTTTGCGTTACCCAGGGTGCACCACGAGGAGGCGAGCCAGAATTGCACCCCAAATGAGGAAGATCACTGGGAGGGCCTCAGATTATGTGAGAGGAAGGCAACCATTCCTTCTCTCTCAGCTCAGCAGTAACACACCAGCATCACTGTCCCATTAGAGGGACCTCAGCATTGGTATGGCTGCTGGCTGCCTGTCATCATCACTGGCACCTCCCTCTTTCATCCTCCTGCCCCTGAAAAAAAACTGGGTGGGTTATCCTGGCTGGGCTTGTGGGTGCTGTCGGTTACAGTTGGGGGCTGCAATGGCCCTTTCAGTATTATTAGGCATGTGTGGATGGAGGACTGGAGAAATTTGGATCGCTTTGCAATTTTTAAACCAGCATTCACTTTTGGTTTGGGGAGGGATGAGGGGGGGATGCACTGCCAATCCATTTGTGAGTGAGTTTTTGGGCTGTCTTTGGACTCTAGTCAATTTTTATTGGAGGAGTGTTTTACGACCACCTTCCAAGCGCGGGCCAAGAGAGGATGCAGGCACAAGTAGGTGCTCACTTCATTCACTCTCAAAGTCCATTTTCAGGGAGCCGAACATTGGCAAGTTGTCCTTCAGGAAGACCAACTGCTCAACTGTCCAGGGTTGCAGATGATTGCGATGTGGGCAGACAATGTCACCCATATGTGAAAAGACACGCTCGTCGGTGGGCAGGAGAGGAATGCCTTGGCCACGGAGGAGAGGGCCGGCCAGACCCCCTCCTTCGTGACCCAGTAGTCCAAAGGAGACGCTTCCTGCGACTCGAGGGGCTCAAAAAGATAGTCCCTCGCCATTGCAGCACCCATCTTCGCTCTCAGTGCCCTACCGCTCCTAGAGGGGCCAACGACCCGCCCAATGAATGTCACCTCAGCACTCTTCGTGGCGTGAGTCTGGGGGAAAACACTGCCTAGCTGGGGAGGCTGGGGATGAACAACAGCAGCGGAAGTCTCAGATGAGCTGCTTCCACCCCCCTCCTCCTCAACTACCGGCACTGGGCCCCCCCTGACTCTGGAATGCTCGACCTTCTGGGAGAGCTCGTCTCGCCAGCGATCGAGCTCGTTGGCCCGCTCAGCGACTGTGCCCTTAAGGCGCGGGTCTAACATGGTCGCCATCATGTAGACCTTATCCTGGGTGAAAGTGTGAAAGTGGGCCTCAAGCCCTTCCTGCAGCCTAACAACCACGGCGTGCACCACTGGACGAACGTCTGCATGGCCTTGAGCTGGCACTAGAAACGAGGCCAGGTCCCCACGGGCCATCTGGACCATGGGGACGACCAGTGTGATGCTTGCCATGTCAGACGAGAGCATTTCTGTGTAGGTCTTGAAGGGCCCAGGAACCTCCACAGTCTGAGAAATGACCACCCAATCCTCTTGGGTGAGACGGTTCTCATCCCAAAAGACCCTCGTCTCAGAGACAAAGGCATCCAGGGCTGCTCTCTGCTTCACCATGCGCTCCAGCATGGCGCAGGTGGAGTTCCAGCGCGTGCTGATGTCACCGATCAGGTGGTGCCCTGGCACGCCTGTCAGTGTCTGTTTCTCACGCAGCCGATACAAGTCCGCATTGCTGTGTGAGAAGTGACCCGTGATGTGCCGACATTTCTGGAGCAGAAGTCGGTACTCATGGGTCGCGGCTAGATACAGACAATCCTGGCTTTTCGTCTGTCCTAATGCGTCCTTAACCACGAGGTGGAGAAGGTGGGCCACGCAAGGAAGGCATTTTAGGCCCCATCGCTGGACAGCCACCTTGATGTTTGAGCCACCATCAGTCACCACGAAGCCCATGGCGACGTCCCCGCTGCCTACCCAGCCCTCTAACTGTCATGAGAGGATGGCTCTGAGAGTGTCCGCCGTGTGCGGCGTGTCGACTGCTTCGGCGTGCAGCAAGGCCCAGCGATAGCCGGCCCGGCGGCCCTGACCCTGCCTGTCGCTACTGCCACCCCCACCCAGCTCTCTGGGTTGCCACCAATGCACAGTCAGGGAGAGATACCCTTCGAACGCATGTTGGGAGGTCCAGATATCTGAGGTGAAATGAACAGTCCCCCCGGCACCACAGATCTGGTCGCCCTGAAAACAGCTGGCACAATGGTCCTGCTAAGGGTGGTTCTAGCAGGAATTTTGTACCAGGGCGCCAGGTACTCCAGCAACCCCCGCACCCCAGGATTCTCGACCACTGAAAATGGAAGCCCATGGGCGACAGACCTGGCAAGGTTCCAGGCGATCACCCTCCTGCCGTGCCTGATTCCCCCTCTTGGCACAGAGGTGCCCCTACCAAACATCTCAGGCAGAGATGCCTGGTGTCCCTGTTCTCCCACGGAACGCTCCTGGAGAGCGGAGGTAGTCGCGATGGGACGGACCTCCTGGCTGGGTGGTGTTGTTGGCCGCTTGGACAACACAGCACCAGCCTGCTTCTCCCCCTTAAGAAGCACCCCCGGGTGGTGCTTCCGCAGGTGATTCCGCATCCCCCCTGGAGTCAGGTGGGCAGGGTCCCGCCCACGACTGATCCGGGCCCTGCACAGCTTGCACTGCGCATAACGTGGATCCTCCATGAGTTGGAAATGCTTCCATACTTCAGAGGTGAACGGATGCCCAAACTGACTGGCAGGTTAGGTGTCCGGAGCCACCTCCTTTGAGGTGCTCGGGGCAGACACATCGTGTCTCGGGGTGGCAGGAGGGGCTGGTCGCCGGGGGGAAGTGGGCGGAGATGGAGGCACCTCGTGGGTCTCCATCTCTTCCCTTTCCACCCCATGCGACCTCCCCTCCTGGCCATCCCCTGAAGGACTGCTGGTGCCCAAAGGAACCGAAGAAGAGGGCTGGTCCTCCTCAACCAGCTTCTCCTCCAGCTCCTGCACGACACTCTGCACCCTCCTTGGGGTGATCGTTTTGGACAGAAAACTGTCCCCAAAGCTCATCTCCAAGGAGGGCTGCTCTTGCTGCCCCTCCTCCGGCTGCTGAGGCCGAGCGACGTCAGCTGGAGGAGAGATTGCCCGAGCAGCAGACCTCTGCGCAGTGCCAGCACCTAATGGCACCTCTGCTGGGGGCGCCCCAGCAGCAGCCTCGATGAACGGCCCAAGGCGGGCCTTCTTCTTCATCACACTCTGGCCAGAGGTCGGAGTGCTGGTAGGCGGCTGTGGATTGGCCCTACGCACAGGTGTGGGGGGGAGACCTGGGTCCTCCCCCTGCCCTCCACCCCTCTAGTCTTTCCTTGGCCTTGCCCCCAGGGCCCCTCTTCTGCTGCCTGTCACTCATGTCACCCTTGGCCAGTCTCACAGAACCTGAACTGAGAGTGGGGTTTTTTACAAACCTAACTCGCTGCACTATACCCTGAACCAACAGGTGCCCTGACTTCTTTTTAAAAACCCTCCCACCAAAGCTTGTTTATTTATTTATTTTGGTCCCTAACCTGTCCTTCTTTGAGTTGGGGTAGTAGTCTGGTAAAGTTTAGGAGACTAGGTGATCCTGCCTCTACCTGGCTGCAGTTTTTAAAAGGCTACCTTGAGATGAAGGCAATCCTTGTTATATCCTCTTAGTTAAACTTCTCCTAACTAGATCCTGGGACAAACCTGATTCCCTTGCAAACTAGAAATCAGGTGTCCCCTATAACATGAGAGAAGCTGTGGTTTACCCTATGGAAATCTAAGAAAGCACCGGCTTTCAGTGGCTGGAAGCCAGATGCACCGCTGCTGCAACCCTAGTCTCTTTAAAAGGGAGCCTGATGTGGCCTAGTAGTCACGCTGCCTTTTATGAGAAACCTAAAATCTTTTTAAAGCACCCCTATCTGGCCTACTTGAATTGCGAAAGGAGATAAAGCCCTAAACTGGATTAATTTTGTTTTAAATTTCAAAAAAACACAATCCCTAAAAACACCCTTATTAGTGGGGCAGCCTATTTAGTGGCCCTAGCCAAACCGAGAGCACACTCAGATTCCAAAAATCACTCTATAACAACAAGAAAGTGACCCAGCCCACACACACCCTCACCAACCCCCACACCAACCAAAGGTAATTTAAAAAAAACCAAAACAAAACCAGCAGAATCACAAAAGGCCAAGCAACTCAAGTGTTTAAAAAGTGGCCTTTCACCAATAAGAAAACTCAGTCCAAATCAGTCAACAACACCCCCACCCCCAGTCCCCCACCCCCAAACCAGGAAAAGTGACAACAGGAAAAAAGGCCAAGCAACTCAAGTGTTTAAAAAGTGGCCTTTCACCAATAAGAAAACTCAGGCCAAATCAGTCAACAACACCCCCACCCCCAGTCCCCCACCCCCAAACCAGGAAAAGTGACAACAGGAAAAAAGGCCAAGCAAATCAAGTGTTTAAAAAGTGGCCTTTCACCAATAAGAAAACTCAGGCCAAATCAGTCAACAACACCCCCACCCCCAGTCCCCCACCCCTAAACCAGGAAAAGTGGCAACAGGAAAAAAGGCCAAGCAACTCAAGTGTTTAAAAAGTGGCCTTTCACCAATAAGAAAACTCAGGCCAAATCAGTCAACAATACCCCCACTCCCAGCCCCCCACCCCTAAACCAGGAAAAGTAACAACAGGAAAAAAGGCCAAGCAACTCAAGTGTTTAAAAAGTGGCCTTTCACCAATAAGAAAACTCAGGCCAAATCAGTCAACAACACCCCCACCCCCAGTCCCCCACCCCCAAACCAGGAAAAGTGACAACAGGAAAAAAGGCCAAGCAAATCAAGTGTTTAAAAAGTGGCCTTTCACCAATAAGAAAACTCAGGCCAAATCAGTCAACAACACCCCCACCCCCAGTCCCCCACCCCTAAACCAGGAAAAGTGGCAACAGGAAAAAAGGCCAAGCAACTCAAGTGTTTAAAAAGTGGCCTTTCACCAATAAGAAAACTCAGGCCAAATCAGTCAACAATACCCCCACTCCCAGCCCCCCACCCCTAAACCAGGAAAAGTAACAACAGGAAAAAAGGCCAAGCAACTCAAGTGTTTAAAAAGTGGCCTTTCACCAATAAGAAAACTCAGGCCAAATCAGTCAACAACACCCCCACCCCCAGTCCCCCACCCCCAAACCAGGAAAAGTGACAACAGGAAAAAAGGCAAAGCAAATCAAGTGTTTAAAAAGTGGCCTTTCACCAATAAGAAAACTCAGGCCAAATCAGTCAACAACACCCCCACCCCCAGTCCCCCACCCCTAAACCAGGAAAAGTGGCAACAGGAAAAAAGGCCAAGCAACTCAAGTGTTTAAAAAGTGGCCTTTCACCAATAAGAAAACTCAGGCCAAATCAGTCAACAACACCCCCACCCCCAGTCCCCCACCCCCAAACCAGGAAAAGTGACAACAGGAAAAAAGGCCAAGCAACTCAAGTGTTTAAAAAGTCGCCTCTCACCAATAAGAAAACTCAGGCCAAATCAGTCAACAACAACACCCCCACCCCTAAAACCAGAACCAGGAAAAGGGGGACAAAAGTGGCCTTTTAAACAATGAAAATTAGGCCAAACAGCACCCCGCCCCCCAATAACCTGAAGAGAAAAGTAACAGCAGCAGCACAACACAGCAGCAACAAATCAAACACTGAATACTTTTAAAACAGTAAAAAACTCAACTTTTAACAATACAGGAACTTTGCCCACCCCCACCCAAAAATAACCCTTCACCCTAACCCCAAGAAATCCAAGCCACCCAAATCAGGAGAAGGAAAAGGACACTGCACTTTTAAAAGTCCTCTCACTAAATTAAGATATGGGCAAATTAGCAACCCCCCACCCAGGCCCCCACCCCCAGCAGAACCTAACCCTAGGGTGACCATAATGTCTGAAGGCCAGCCAGGGACAACCGGGGGGGGGGGGAGGCAGGGGTGCGCGCGCGCGCCGCCGGAAACAGGAAGTGATGTCACTTCCGGTGACGTCATGCCACCACCGGAAACAGGAAGTGGCATCACTTCCTGTGACATCATTTTCCCCGCGTCACCTGCCGGAAACGGGAAGTGACATCACTTCCTGTGACATCATTTCCCCCAAATGACATCATTTTCCCCAAATGCCACTGCCGGAAACAGGAAGTGACTTCACAGCACTTCCTGTGACGTCCCCAAAAATCCCCCAAATATCACCGCCGGAAACAATTTTGTTCTCAAATCCTGTATATACTTCATCAGTATATGGGATAAGGCACTTTTTCAACTGTGCTGCATAATGCAGCCTATTTATTTTGTCCTGTTGGCTCTATCTGCGCCACCTTCATCACTTTCGGGGTGTGGATCCCCCAGTGGGGTGGTCTCCCGACTCCCTCCGCTGACTGTTTCTGATAGCCCTGCGCCCCCTCTTTCATTTGATATGTGTCCCGTGCGGAAGGAAGGAAGGAAGGAAGGAAGGAAGGAAGGAGGGAGGAAGGAAGGAAGGAGGGAAGGAAGAAAGGAAGGAAGAAAGGAAGGAGGGAGGGAAGAAAGGAAGGCCACCCCCAACCGCCAGCCCCCCCCCGCTTTCGGCCCCCTTACCTACGGCGGCGGCGAGTCCGGCGGCGGAGAGGCCTTTCCGATGCCCTCCCGGGCCTCCGCCAGCACGGGGGGGGGGGTGGTAGAGGCCGGGGAAGCGACCACCGCGGGCCTTTCCGACGCCCTCCCGGGCGGAGGAGGATGGGGCGTGGGGGTTTCGAGCCCCGGGAAGCGTCGGAAAGGCCCGCAGGGGTCGCTGGAGGGCCTCCAGCGACCACCGCGGGCCTTTCCGACGCCCTCCCGGGCGGAGGAGGACGGGGGGTGGGGGTTTCGAGCCCCGGGAAGCGTCGGAAAGGCCCGCGGGGGTCGCTGGAGGGCCTCCAGCGACCTCCGCTGGTCTTTCCGACGCCCTCCCGGGCGGAGGAGGACGGGGGTGGGGGTTTCGAGTCCCGGGAAGCGTCGGAAAGGCCCGCTGGGGTCGCTGGAGGGCCTCCAGCGACCCCCGCGGGCCTTTCCGACGCCCTCCCGGGTGGAGGAGGACGGGGGGTGGGGGTTTCGAGCCCCGGGAAGCGTCGGAAAGGCCCGCGGGGGTCGCTGGACGACCTCCAGCGACCACCGCGGGCCTTTCCGACGCCCTCCCGGGCGGAGGAGGACGGGGGGGTGGGGGTTTCGAGCCCCGGGAAGCGTTGGAAAGGCCCGCGGGGGTCGCTGGAGGGCCTCCAGCGACCACCGCGGGCCTTTCTGACGCCCTCCCGGGCGGAGGAGGACGGGGGGTGGGGGTTTCGAGCCCCGGGAAGCGTCGGAAAGGCCCGCGCGGGTCGCTGGAGGGCCTCCAGCGACCACCGCGGGCCTTTCCGACGCCCTCCCCGGGCGGAGGAGGACGGGGGTGGGGGTTTCGAGCCCTGGGAAGTGTCGGAAAGGCCCGCGGGGGTCGCTGGAGGGCCTCCAGCGACCACCGCGGGCCTTTCCGACGCCCTCCCGGGCGGAGGAGGACGGGGGTGGGGGTTTCGAGCCCTGGGAAGTGTCGGAAAGGCCCGCGGGGGTCGCTGGAGGGCCTCCAGCGACCCCCGCGGGCCTTTCCGACGCCCTCCCGGGCGGAGGAGGACAGGGGGTGGGGGTTTCGAGCCCCGGGAAGCGTCGGAAAGGCCCGCGGGGGTCGCTGGAGGGCCTCCAGCGACCACCGCGGGCCTTTCCGACGCCCTCCCGGGCGGAGGAGGACGGGGGTGGGGGTTTCGAGCCCTGGGAAGTGTCGGAAAGGCCCGCGGGTTGGTGTTGGTGTGAGAGATTGTGCTGCTGCTGGCTGGTCCTTGGCTTCAGCTGCTGCCTGCTACTCTCTCACTCAGCCTTACCAGACTTCCCTGGAGTAGAGAAGACAAGGTAAGACAGTTTTGGGGTTCTTGTTTTAGTTTTTGTTGGTAAAAGGACTAGAGTCCCTTTACTTGTCCAGATTTGGGTGGGTGAGTACTGGGTGGGTAGCCTATTTGGGGTTGGGGTTAGGTAGGGTGGCCAGACCGTCCCGGTCTCCCGGGACTTTCCCGGTTCTGGCCCCCAATTCCCGGCTCCCGGGCTGGGTATACCGGGACCATTAAGAGGTCCCGGTTTAGCCAGCCAGAGAGCCGGGGGCCGCGCGCCCGGGCGGGGAAGGCGGCGAGTGAGGGAGGGAGCGACACTGCGCGTGCGCAGATCGCCCTGCGCACGCGCAGGGACGCTCCCTCCCTCACTCGCCACCTTCCCCGCCCGCGCACGGGGCCCGGCGGTGGCGTCGGAGGCCCGGGAGGGCGTCGGAAAGGCCCGCGGTGGTCGCTGGAGGGCCTCCAGCGACCCCCGCAGGCCTTTCCGAAACTTCCCGGGGCTCGAAACCGCCACCCCCCGTCCTCCTCCACCCGGGAGGGCGTCGGAAAGGCCCGTGGGGGTCGCTGGAGGCCCTCCAGCGACCCCCGCGGGCCTTTCCGACGCTTCCCGGGGCTCGAAACCCCCACCCCCCGTCCTCCTCCGCCCGGGAGGGCGTCGGAAAGGCCCGCGGGGGTCGCTGGAGGCCCTCCAGCGACCCCCGCGGGCCTTTCAGACGCTTCCCGGGGCTCGAAACCCCCACCCCCCGTCCTCCTCCGCCCGGGAGGGCGTCGGAAAGGCCCGCGGGGGTCGCTGGAGGCCCTCCAGCGACCCCCGCGGGCCTTTCCGACGCTTCCCGGGGCTCGAAACCCCCACCCCCCGTCCTCCTCCGCCCGGGAGGGCGTCGGAAAGGCCCGCGGGGGTCGCTGGAGACCCTCCAGCGACCCCCGCGGGCCTTTCCGACGCTTCCCAGGGCTCGAAACCCCCACCCCCGTCCTCCTCCGCCCGGGAGGGCGTCGGAAAGGGGAAGGCCCTCCAGCGACCCCCG
Organism: Heteronotia binoei; assembly: GCF_032191835.1. Classification (NCBI taxonomy): domain Eukaryota; kingdom Metazoa; phylum Chordata; class Lepidosauria; order Squamata; family Gekkonidae; genus Heteronotia; species Heteronotia binoei. The sequence goes on along the minus strand of NC_083227.1, from coordinate 16,571,159 downwards.
CGGGCCTTTCCGACGCCCTCCCGGGCGGAGGAGGACGGGGGTGGGGGTTTCGAGCCCTGGGAAGTGTCGGAAAGGCCCGCGGGGGTCGCTGGAGGGCCTCCAGCGACCCCCGCGGGCCTTTCCGACGCCCTCCCGGGCGGAGGAGGACAGGGGGTGGGGGTTTCGAGCCCCGGGAAGCGTCGGAAAGGCCCGCGGGGGTCGCTGGAGGGCCTCCAGCGACCACCGCGGGCCTTTCCGACGCCCTCCCGGGCGGAGGAGGACGGGGGTGGGGGTTTCGAGCCCTGGGAAGTGTCGGAAAGGCCCGCGGGTTGGTGTTGGTGTGAGAGATTGTGCTGCTGCTGGCTGGTCCTTGGCTTCAGCTGCTGCCTGCTACTCTCTCACTCAGCCTTACCAGACTTCCCTGGAGTAGAGAAGACAAGGTAAGACAGTTTTGGGGTTCTTGTTTTAGTTTTTGTTGGTAAAAGGACTAGAGTCCCTTTACTTGTCCAGATTTGGGTGGGTGAGTACTGGGTGGGTAGCCTATTTGGGGTTGGGGTTAGGTAGGGTGGCCAGACCGTCCCGGTCTCCCGGGACTTTCCCGGTTCTGGCCCCCAATTCCCGGCTCCCGGGCTGGGTATACCGGGACCATTAAGAGGTCCCGGTTTAGCCAGCCAGAGAGCCGGGGGCCGCGCGCCCGGGCGGGGAAGGCGGCGAGTGAGGGAGGGAGCGACCCTGCGCGTGCGCAGATCGCCCTGCGCACGCGCAGGGACGCTCCCTCCCTCACTCGCCACCTTCCCCGCCCGCGCACGGGGCCCGGCGGTGGCGTCGGAGGCCCGGGAGGGCGTCGGAAAGGCCCGCGGTGGTCGCTGGAGGGCCTCCAGCGACCCCCGCAGGCCTTTCCGAAACTTCCCGGGGCTCGAAACCGCCACCCCCCGTCCTCCTCCACCCGGGAGGGCGTCGGAAAGGCCCGTGGGGGTCGCTGGAGGCCCTCCAGCGACCCCCGCGGGCCTTTCCGACGCTTCCCGGGGCTCGAAACCCCCACCCCCCGTCCTCCTCCGCCCGGGAGGGCGTCGGAAAGGCCCGCGGGGGTCGCTGGAGGCCCTCCAGCGACCCCCGCGGGCCTTTCAGACGCTTCCCGGGGCTCGAAACCCCCACCCCCCGTCCTCCTCCGCCCGGGAGGGCGTCGGAAAGGCCCGCGGGGGTCGCTGGAGGCCCTCCAGCGACCCCCGCGGGCCTTTCCGACGCTTCCCGGGGCTCGAAACCCCCACCCCCCGTCCTCCTCCGCCCGGGAGGGCGTCGGAAAGGCCCGCGGGGGTCGCTGGAGACCCTCCAGCGACCCCCGCGGGCCTTTCCGACGCTTCCCAGGGCTCGAAACCCCCACCCCCGTCCTCCTCCGCCCGGGAGGGCGTCGGAAAGGGGAAGGCCCTCCAGCGACCCCCGCGGGCCTTTCCGACGCCCTCCCGGGCGGAGGAGGACGGGGGTGGGGGTTTCGAGCCGTGGGAAGCGTCGGAAAGGCCCGCGGGGGTCGCTGGAGGGCCTCCAGCGACCACCGCGGGCCTTTCCGACGCCCTCCCGGGCGGAGGAGGACGGGGGTGGGGGTTTCGAGCCCCGGGAAGCGTCGGAAAGGCCCGCGGGGGTCGCTGGAGGGCCTCCAGCGACCCCCGCGGGCCTTTCCGACGCCCTCCCGGGCGGAGGAGGACGGGGGGTGGGGGTTTCGAGCCCCGGGAAGCGTCTGAAAGGCCCGCGGGGGTCGCTGGAGGGCCTCCAGCGACCCCCGCGGGCCTTTCCGACGCCCTCCCGGGCGGAGGAGGACGGGGGGTGGGGGTTTCGAGCCCCGGGAAGCGTCGGAAAGGCCCGCGGGGGTCGCTGGAGGGCCTCCAGCGACCCCCACGGGCCTTTCCGACGCCCTCCCGGGTGGAGGAGGACGGGGGGTGGCGGTTTCGAGCCCCGGGAAGTTTCGGAAAGGCCTGCGGGGGTCGCTGGAGGCCCTCCAGCGACCACCGCGGGCCTTTCCGACGCCACCGCCGGGCCCCGTGCGCGGGCGGGGAAGGTGGCGAGTGAGGGAGGGAGCGTCCCTGCGCGTGCGCAGGGCGATCTGCGCACGCGCAGGGTCGCTCCCTCCCTCACTCGCCGCCTTCCCCGCCCGGGCGCGCGGCCCCCGGCTCTCTGGCTGGCTAAACCGGGACCTCTTAATGGTCCCGGTATACCCAGCCCGGGAGCCGGGAATTGGGGGCCAGAACCGGGAAAGTCCCGGGAGACCGGGACGGTCTGGCCACCCTACCTAACCCCAACCCCAAATAGGCTACCCACCCAGTACTCACCCACCCAAATCTGGACAAGTAAAGGGACTCTAGTCCTTTTACCAACAAAAACTAAAACAAGAACCCCAAAACTGTCTTACCTTGTCTTCTCTACTCCAGGGAAGTCTGGTAAGGCTGAGTGAGAGAGTAGCAGGCAGCAGCTGAAGCCAAGGACCAGCCAGCAGCAGCACAATCTCTCACACCAACCCACATACACCAATACAGCAGCAATGGAGGAGTCCAGCCAGGAAGACTCCTTAAAAAGGTTCTCTGGCCCTACAGAGAGCAATTTCAAAAAATAGCACTGCTCTCTGATTGGCCAGACAACAGTGCTTACTTGGATACCCAAGTAAGCAAAAGATCAAAATAACAACAATGTAGCTGATGGCTGGGCCATCAGCTACACAACAGCCCTGCAAAGCATGCATTTGCAATGCATTTTGCAAATGCATGCTTTGGATTGGCTGCTGGGGCTCCTCTTCCCCCTCCCCCCCTCCCTGATCCCAGGGAGACTATGGGAGAGGCGGGAAGAGGCTACTAAAGGTGGGAAAGTAGGCAAGCAGCTCCCCTGAGGCTGCAGAAGCTACTTTCCCGCCTTTTCCATTGACAGCCGTATACTGCCTAATAGCTATTCGGCAGTATACGGCGAGCCGTATTCGGCTGCCGCATAATTGGCCTCAATGGGAATCAGCTACAGCCGATTCCGTATACAGCCGAATCAGTGGTGATTCGGCTGTATGTACGGTTCGGCTGAACCGAATGCACATCCCAAGTTACAGCTCCCCGCTGGTGGAACCAGTTACCAGAAGAGGTACGGGCCTTGCAGGACCTTAACCAGTTCTACCGGGCCTGCAAGACCGTCCTCTTCCAGCTGGCTTTTTAATGTGGAATTATTACACCATTGTTATGCAAAGCTAAGTTATATTTGTAGCACCAAACTAATCTGTGGTTTTAAATTCTGGTTTTATTGATGTTTTAATGTTTAACTGATGAATAATTGTAAATTGGGGTATTTTATTTTGTTTTATTGTTGTACAACTGTATACTGTATTTTATATTATGTGAGCTGCCCTGAGCCTGCTCCGGCGGGGAGGTCGGGATATAAATTAAAAATTATTATTATTATTATTATTATTATATATGAAATCACGCCGCTCGCCACGATACAAGATGGACTCCCATTCTTGCTGTATCTGAAGAAGTGAGTTGTGACTCACAAAAGCTCATGCGTTGCCACAAATTTTGTACCCTGACCTGGTGGACATCAGAGCCCTGCGGAACCTTTCACAGTCTCGCAGGGCCTGTAAGGCAGAGATGTTCCACCAAGCCTTTGCATAAGGACAGCGACCGTTGCCGTGCTGGCACCTTCAGTGCTGGATTAAACCCTACGGAGGCCCCTAGGCAGTCAAAATCTCAGGAGGCCCCTTGCAAATTATCTCTGAGTCGAAGCGCCCGCCCCACTGCAGCCTGCAGGCACCTTCTCAACTGGCGGGGAGGAGAAGCAGAAAGAGGCAAACTTGGCAACAACGCCAGCAGCACCCACACCAGGCAAGTCGGGCAAAGAGCGGCTCAGTTGCTGGCTGCACATGCAGGCTGGTAGGGCTGCAAGCAGGGGGGAATCAGCAGGGGGGAGCCAGCCCGGGGTCCCTAAAAGTGTGGGGGCCCATAGGCCAGTGCCTAGTTGGCCTAATTGTTAATCCGGCCCTGGGCACCTTTTCCTCTCCACCTCCTCTTGGAAGGATACACCCACCCCTGATGTGATGTAATGACTGAATAAGAGCACTTTAAAGACGCCATCAGGGTTTGTAATCTCTTTAATGTAACTGATTTTATGTATATGTATTTTTTAATGTTGTACATTGCCCAGAGCCTGGCACTAGCTGGGATAGGGTGATTCATCAAATGCTAATAATAATAATCTTTAAGGTGCTACTGGACTCTGAATAAAAGAGTAAGGACTCACAAAAGTTCCTGTCACAAATTTTGTTAGTCTTTTTCTTGCTCTTCTCTACTGCTACAGACAAATACGGCTACCTATCTTGGTCTTTAAGGCGCTCCTGGTCTCAGATGTTGTCAAGTTCATGCTTCAGAGAAACTGAAGTCTTTCTGTGTTGTCTCCCAATGAGCAGGAAAATTAAGGTTCCAGTGCCTTTCCTACCTCTTTCAGATGGTCCACGATTCCCCCACCCCCAATTCTCATTGATGGGGGTTTTCTCACTTCTTCTTTCAGGGTCTATAGTGAGTAGGTGGGTGTCCCATTCACTGAGGTGGAGAAGAGCCCTCCAGATCAGCACAGAAAAGCCATGACAGAGAATGAAAGGAGTGTTGACTTTCTGGGTAAGGCTTTCTTTCTCCTTTGCTCAATAAGAACATAAGAGAAGCCATGTTGGATCAGGCCAATGGCCCATCCAGTCCAACACTCTGTGTCATACAGTGGCCAAAAACCAAAACAAAACAGGTGCTATCAGGAGGTCCATCAGTGGGGCCAGGACACTAGAAGTCCTCACCCTGTTGCCCTTCCCAAGCACCAAGAATACGGAGCATCACTTTCCCCAGACAGAGAGTTCCAACAATACACTGTGGCTAATAGCCACTGATGGACCTCTGCTCCAGATGTTTATGCAATCCTCTCTTGAAGCTGTCTATGCTTGCAGCCATCACCACCTCCTGTGGCAGTGAATTCCATGTGTTAATCACCCTTTGGGTGAAGAAGTACGTCTTTTTATCCATTCTAACCCGATTGCACAGCAATTTTATTGAGTGTCCACAAGATCTCGTATTGTGAGAAAGGGAGAAAAGTACTTCTTTCTTTACCTTCTCTATCCCATGCATAATCTTGTAAACCTCTATCATGTCACCTCTCAGTTGACGTTTCTCCAAGCTAAAGAGCCCCAAGCATTTTAACCTTTCTTCATCAGGAAAGTGTTCCAACCCTTTAATCATCCTAGTTGCCCTTTTATATCTTTTTTGAGGTGCGGTGACCAGAATTCTACACAGTACTCCAAATGAGGGCGCATCATTGATTTATACAGGGGCATTATGACACTGGCTCATTTGTTTTCAATTTCAAACTGGAGAGCCAGTTTGGTGTAGTGGTTAAGTGTGCGGACTCTTATCTGGGAGAACTGGGTTTGATTCCCCACTCCTCCACTTGCACCTGCTAGCATGGCCTTGGGTCAGCCATAGCTCTGGCAGAGGTTGTCCTTGAAAGGGCAGCTGCTGTGAGAGCCCTCTCCAGCCCCACCCACCTCACAGGGTGTCTGTTGTGGGGGAGGAAGGTAAAGGAGATTGTGAGCCGCTCTGAGACTCTTCGGAGTGGAGGGCGGGATATAAATCCAATATCTTCTTCTTCTTCTTCCTTTTGTTTTCAATGAGTGCTGTCATGGTTAAGAGTGCAAGACTAGGGCCCAATCTCAAATCTCTCCACTCTACCATGAAGCTTTCAGAGTGATCTCGGTCACTCTGATTTATGCATGGATTGGAGAGAGTTGACCAAGAGAACCTTTTCCTCTCCCTCTCCCAAAAGACTAGAACTTGAGGGCATAAAATGAAGTCAGTGGGCAGTAGGTTCAGGATGGACAAAAGGAAATACTACGTCACACAGAAAGGGATTAAAATGCGGAATTCGCTGCCAGAGGATGTCGTGATGGCCACAGGAGTAAACAGCTTTCAAGGGGGATTAGATAGATTCATGAAAGATAGGTCTATGAGTGTCTCAGTAAGGGAGTGGACAACTTAAAGTGTAGCTTTGCCTGCCAGCATGGCAAGGTGGTTTAACTCTATCTCTGGGAAATGGCAGAGTACCCAGTTGTAAGGCCTGTTTCTTGAGAGCCGGTTCAGTGTAGTGGTTCAGTGTGTGGACTCTTCTCTGGGAGAACTGAGTTTGATTCCCCACTCTTCCACTTGCACCTGCTGGAATGGCCTTGGGTCAGCCATAGCTCTGGCAGAGGTTGTCCTTGAAAGGGCAGCTGCTGTGAGAGCCCTCTCAGCCTCACCCACCTCACAGGGTGTCTGTTGTGGGGGGAGAAGATATAGGAGATTGTGAATTGCTCTAAGTCTCCAATTCAGAGAGAAGGATGGGGTATAAATCTGCAGTCTTCTTCTTCTTCTTCGCCAAAAGGAGGAGAGGAGAGCTGGGCCTGGCTGTATGTGACCTTGAAACTCCTTGGCAATTATTAACCAGCCAGGAGATAAAAATAGCATTCAACAAACAATAAGCAGCCTAAGAAGAAGAAGATATTGGATTTATATCCCGCCCTCCACTCCAAAGAGTCTCAGAGCGGCTCACAATCTCCTTTACCTTCCTCCCCCACAACAGACACCCTGTGAGGTGGGTGTGGCTGAGAGGGCTCTCACAGCAGCTGCCCTTTCAAGGACAACCTCTGCCAGAGCTCTGGCTGACCCAAGGCCATTCCAGCAGCTGCAAGTGGAGGAGTGGGGAATCAAACCCCGTTCTCCCAGATAAGAGCCCGCACACTTAACCACTACACCAAACTGGCTAAAAAAGATCCATAAAGAGTCCTTGGGCCAAGAGCAGACCATATATGAATTCCCTTAGTTAAAAGACTACCTACTTTAAAAAAAAAAAACAACCCTCTTTCTCAAAGGCACCAGAGGGGCCAGAGAAAAAGAGGCAGGATAGGTATGAGGATCAAAAAAGGTACCCAAGTATGTTGCTTGGGTTGTTTAGATGAGGGACAAGGATAAAAATGTACATCATAGATGTGATCTGGACAGGACCCTATGAAATCTTTGGATGGAGATCAGGCTGTAAAGCCCATTTTCTTTCCTCCTTTAGATCTGTACATTTATAACCAGGTTGGTACTTTACTCCATTGCTGGTGTTCTAAAGCCAGTTTGGTGCAGTGGTTAAGTGCATGGACTCTTGGAGAACCAGGTTTAATTCCCCACTCCTTCACTTGCAGCTGCTGGAATGGTCTTGGGTCAGCCATAGCTCTCACAGAGTTGTCCTTGAAAGGGCAGCTTCTGTCAGAGCTCTCTCAGGCCCACCTACCTCACAGGGTGTCTGTTGCGGGGAAGGAAGGTAAAGGAGATTGTAAACTCTGAGACTCAGATTCAGAGTGGAGGGTGGGTTATAAATCCAACATCATAATCTTATTCTTCTCCTTATAAGTAATAACTGGTGTTGAAGTCCCATTTTGCCTAGAAACTCTGTTTCTAAATTTTTGGCCACATGTTCTGCCTTATTTAGGACACAACTAATAGATTCAATGATCGTAGAAGCCAGGACAGCAATAGATTCATTTTGGAAAAATAAATCAGCCTTTACTCTTAACATTTGGTTTCACAAACTCTGGGACCAATATATAATGGAGAACACCACAGACTGAGTTAATAGATTTTTGAACTGCCCTAGGATTTCCTATTTTAATGAAAAATGGTTTACACTGCTAGAATTATTTATCTCGTCAATGAGTAATCCCACGTGATTAGTCTCAACTTCAAAAAGGGTTGTGAAAGATACAAACATGCTCAGATACAACAGATCTCTTTATGAACCATACAATTTGTTCTCTCCTTTCTGGTTCCTCTCTTTTAACTCTTTTTAATTTAGTGTTGACTATTACATATTTAAAAGTTATTGTACCATAATTTCACCATATCCCTTTGTTTGATGGTTATCTATGTTACTGTATTGGTTTATACAATAAAATGTTACTTCTCAAATTTGCTTCTCAAATCATAGTAGCAGAAAACTCTTAGAAAGCTTCTAATTTTATTGATAAATGGTTCCCATTTTTTCAGTATATAACAGCTGAAACTGACGTTTTCAGTCAACTACCTGCTAAATATACGGATTTTGCTTTTGATTGATAAGGTAGATGCCTTATTAAGAGCCCCGTGGTGCAGAGTGGTAAAGCTGCAGTACTGCAGTCCATCTGCTCTGCTCACGACCTGAGTTTGATCCTGGCGGAAGCTGGGTTCAGGTAGCCGCCTCGAGGTTGACTCAGCCTTCTATTCTTCCGAGGTTGGTCAAATGAGTACCCAGCTTGCTGGGGGAAAGTGTAGATGACTGGGGAAGGCAATGGCAAACCACCCCACAAAAAGTGTGCCATGAAAACGTCATGCTGCGATGTCACTCCAGAGTCGGAAACAACTGGTGCTTGCACCTGCACCTTTTTTAGATGCCTTATTATTATGCGCCTCGTAATGCTTTCACTAATAAAAATAAGGTTTGTTTAGGTTTTATTGTACATAAGAACATAAGAGAAGCCATGTTGGATCAGGCCAACGGCCCATCCAGTCCAACACTCTGTGTCACACAGTGGCCAAAAATTTTATATATACACACACACTGTGGCTAATAGCCACTGATGGACCTGTGCTCCATATTTTTATCTAAACCCCTCTTGAAGGTGGCTATACTTGTGGCCACCACCACCTCCTGTGGCAGTGAATTCCACATGTTAATCACCCTTTGGGTGAAGAAGTACTTCCTTTTATCCGTTTTAACCTGTCTGCTCAGCAATTTCATCGAATGCCCACGAGTTCTTGTATTGTGAGAAAGGGAGAAAAGTACTTCTTTCTCTACTTTCTCCATCCCATGCATTATCTTGTAAACCTCTATCATGTCACCCCACAGTCGACGTTTCTCCAAGCTAAAGAGTCCCAAGCGTTTCAACCTTTCTTCATAGGGAAAGTGCTCCAGCCCTTTAATCATTCTAGTTGCCCTTTTCTGGACTTTCTCCAATGCTATAATATCCTTTTTGAGGTGCGGCGACCAGAACTGCACATAGTACAAGCTGTGTTTGATATATTTTTCCTTGTTAAAATTAATATTTGTACTGTTTATGTTTTGAGTTAAAAATTGAAAACCTGTAACAATTTAATAATAATAATAATAATAATAATAATAATAATAATAATAATAATAATAATAATAATAATAATAATAATATAGTTTTAAAATGTTACTTTGGAACATCTGTAAATTTGGTTTCTCCCCTTATTGGAATCCCTGTTAATTATAGTTGACAAAAATATAGGTTTCATTAATTTTTTACCTCTTTTTATATCCTAGGAGTTGATGCTCATCAAAGAGATAGTGAGAGGGAGGTTTCTGGGACATTGGCGGAAAGAGCTGGGGATCTAGAAGTGGAAGAGAATTCTGGGAACCAAGAAGGATCTAAGATGCTGGGACCAGGTGATCAGGCCTGTGAATCCAACAGGTCTTTGAGTTTGCATGCCCTTGAAACTCCATTGCAACCAGAAAAGCAGAAAGAAAAGAGAAGGAATAAGTGTCCCATATGTGGAAAAACCTTCAGTAAAGAATCCAACCTTAAGAGGCATCAGAGAATCCATACAGGGGAGAGACGGTATGCGTGCTCGGAATGCGGAGAGACCTTTCGTCAGACATCCAACCTGGTCAGGCATCAGAGAATCCATACAGGGGAGAAACCGTATACTTGCCCAGAGTGTGGAAGGAGCTTCAGCCGGAATGCAGATCTTATGTGCCATGAAAGAATCCACACAGGAGTGAAGCCGTACAAGTGTTCCTTCTGTGGCAAGAGTTTTGCGGCTAAATCAAGCCTCAACGGCCATCACAAACTGCATACAGGAGAAAACCCATATAAATGCTTGGAGTGCGGGAAGAGCTTCCGATGGAGCACGCACCTGATTAGGCATCAAAGCGTCCACACAGGGGAGTGGCCCTACATGTGCTTGGAGTGTGGAAAGAGCTTTAGTGACAATGGAAACCTCCTTTCACATCAGAGAATCCACACAGGAGAGTGCCCATATAAGTGCAACGAGTGTGGAAAGAGCTTCCAGATGAATGCCTCCCTAAGTTCCCACCAAAAAATTCATACAGGTGTAAAACCGTATAAATGCTTGGAATGCGGGAAAAGCTTCAGCCACCGTGGGAACCTTTTTTCACACCAAAAAGTTCACACTGGGGAGAAACCTTATCACTGCTCCGAGTGTGGTAAGAGTTTCAAGGTGAGCACATCCCTCATTTCGCACCGGCGACTCCACACAGGAGAGAAGCCATATCAGTGTTCAGAATGCGGGAAGAGTTTCAGTCACAGCACGGGCCTTACTTTGCATCAAATAATCCACACGGGGGAGAAACCATTTAAATGTCTGGAGTGTGGAAAGAACTTCAACCGGAGCACAACTCTGAATTCTCATCAAAGAATCCACACAGGGGAGAAACCTTTTAAATGTCTGGAGTGTGGGAAGAGCTTTAGCCGGAGCACGACTCTCAGTTCACATCGAAGAATTCACACTGGAGAAAAACCCTATCAATGCTCAGAATGTGGCAAGCGTTTCTGTGCCAAATCAAGCCTTAATGAGCATCGGAGGCTGCACTCAGGAGTGAAACCATATAAATGCTCGGAGTGCGGAAAGAGCTTCCTTTGGAACACGCACCTTATTAAGCATCAAAGAACCCACACTGGCGAGAAACCCCACACGTGTCTGGAGTGTGGGAAGAGCTTCAGTCAGCGCACCACACTTACTAATCATCAGAGAATCCACACAGGGGAGAAACCGTACAATTGTTCTCAGTGTGGAAAGAGCTATCGGTGGAGCACAAGCCTTATTACACACAATTGCATGCGCACAGAAGGGTATCAAGTAAACACTCAGGGTGTGGAAAGTGTTTCCAAAGGTGCACAACCCTTAGTTCTCATCAAAGAATCCACTCAGGGGAGAAACCTTGTAAGTGTTTGGAGTGTGGAAGGAGAACAGTCCTAAGTTTCAGTTGGAGAACAGTCTTAAGTTTTGGAGCCAGTTTGGTGTAGTGGTTAAGTGTGTGGACTCTTATCTGGGAGAACCGGGTTTGATTCCCCACTCCTCCACTTCCAGTTTCTGGAATGGCCTTGGGTCAGCCATAGCTCTCATAGGGGTTGTCCTTGAAAGGGCAGCTGCTGTGAGAGCCCTCTCAGCCCCACCCACCTCACAGGGTTTCTGTTGTGGGGGAGGAAGGGAAAAGAGATTGTAGGCCGCTCTGAGCCTCTGTCCTTGAAAGGGCAGCTGCTGTGAGAGCCCTATCAGCCCCACCCACCTCACAGGGTGTCTGTTGTGGGGGGAGAAGATATAGGAGATTGTAAGCCGTTCTGAGTCTCTGATTCAGAGAGAAGGGCGGGGTATAAATCTGCAGTCTTTTTCTTCTAACTTCATTTTGGTGGCTGTTTAATTCCTCATACATTTTTGTTACCTGCTTTTGGGGGGCAGATTGGTGGGTCCTACCCATATCCTCCCACTTTACTGAACAAATTTTGAAGCTCTTCTTCAGCCTAATGAGTCTTCTGCCAAGTTAAGTAGCTCTTCCTTGACCTTGGAGGAGGGTTGGATCCACCTCAATGTTCATCGCTTGGAGCCTTTGCTGGAGTTCTCATTCCACGCAATTAAAAAACAAAGGATAAAATGGGACATTTATAAACACATAAGCATTTTGTGAAATATTTATTGGCTGCTGTTTTTATACATGCCTTGCAAAATCAATCTGTTTTAACATAAAGAATAAGGTCCTGAATATCTGTGTGACAATTCCATTCATGTCTTCCTTTAGGACCATGAACATTACTGAACACATGAATTTACCTTATACTGGATCAGGCCCTTGGTCTATCACCGCAAAGATTGGCTACTCAGACTGGCAGCATCTCAATCAGGGTTACAGTCTGAAACCTTTCACATCTCCTTATTGGATTGAACCTGGGACCTTCTGCGTGTGAAACACATGCTCTATGAGCCGCAGACCACCCCCATTAGCATAATTCCAGGATAGTCCTGGAATTGTACAGACTTGTACAGGGCCCAATCCCGTCTCCCTGACATATTTCCAATCCATTTATATTACATTTTCATCAACAAAGTAGGAGTCAAGTAGCGCCTTTAAGACCAACAAAGTTTTATTCAGAATGTAAGCTTTCATATGCATGCAGACTTCTTCAGACGAGGGAATGGGGTACTGTGAGCACAACTTACATATAGCTGGTGGGTAGTGGTTAAGAATGTGAAGTGATAAAAGTTGCCTGTTAATTGCTCTTGCTACAAGTTTATAATGTATAGAATGATACAATGTTTATAGAGTGATGCTTATAACGTATGTTACATGTTAAAAAATAAATTAGGCAGACAAGAAAGTCACTAGGAAATACATGTCCTTTTGTTTTACCTAGACTTGTAGCAAGAGCAATTAACAGGCAGCTTTTATTACATTTTATTGGTTTCTCATGCAAATACTATCCAGACCAAATGGTCTTTCAGTTTGCTTATTACACCAAGGGAGCTGGCATGGGGCCCCATAAGCCAGTGCCTACTTTGTCTAATTGTTAATCCGGCCCTGAGAGGGTGTCAAACATGCAGTTTGAAGGCCAAATCAGGGCTCCTATCAGGCCCCTGAGCAACTGGCTGTCATCTGCTTCCTTCTCCCTCTCTCTTGTTTCCTTCTGCATCACAGCTTGCATTGCAAGGCTTGCTCAATTGCACAGGAGCTACAGAGCAAAACCTCTAGCTTGCCTGGGAAATTATAGATGTTTGTATGCAAATGCTAGAAGTGTTCGAAGTAAAATTGGTGACTTGGAATGTTTAGTGTTGGGAGAAAACATAGACATTGTGGGAATTTCAGAAACTTGGTGGAATGAGGAGAATCAGTGGGACACGGTGATTCCTGGATATAAGCTATATCGGAAGGATAGGGAGGGAAGGGTTGGAGGTGGGGTGGCTCTGTATGTCAGAGAGGATATACGGTCCAGTAAGACTGAGGTCAGAGAATTAGATCCACTTTTAGAAATGCTTTGGGTTGAAATAGAGGGCCCAAAAGGAAATTTAACTATGGGAGTTTGTTATCGCCCACCAAATCAAAAGAGAGAGAATGATTATAATATGATGGAAGGCTTAAAGATAGCAGCTAAACGTAAAAACTGTGTCGTAATAGGTGATTTTAACTACCCGCAGATTGATTGGGTCAATATGTGTTCTGGTCGAGAGAAAGAGATTGAGTTTCTTGATGCTCTCAATGACTGTGCTATGGAGCAGATGGTCTCAGAACCTGCCAGGGGTGGGGCAATCCTGGATTTGGTCCTAAGTAATGCCCAAGACTTGGTGAGAGATGTAAAAGTGATTGCGCCACTTGGGAGCAGTGACCATAATGTTATTGATTTCACCGTTTGTATAAATAGGGAGTTGTCCAAAAAGACCGCCACAACCACGTTTAACTTTAAAAGGGGTAAATACACTGAGATGAGGAGGCATGTGAGGAGGAAACTGAAAGGAAAGGTTCATACGGTCAAAACCCTTGGGGAAGCTTGGATGCTATTTAAAACTATAATCCTAGAAGCTCCGATAAAATACATACCACAAGTTAGGAAAGGCACAAACAGGCATAAGAAAAGGCCTGCGTGGTTAACAAACAAAGTAATGGAAGCTGTAAAAGGTAAGAAGGACTCCTTTAAGCGGTGGAAAACCAGTCCAAGTGAGATTAGTAAAAGGGAACACAAGCTGTGGCAAATCAAATGCAAGACTGTGATCAGGCAGGCAAAAAGGGACTATGAGGAGCATATTGCAAAAAACATAAAGACCAACAATAAAACTTTCTTCAAATATATTAGAAGTAGGAAACCAGCCAGGGAGGCAGTGGGGCCCTTGGATGACCATGGGGTAAAAGGATTACTGAAGGAGGATAGGGAAATGGCTGAGAAGCTAAATGAATTTTTTGCCTCCGTCTTCACTGTGGAAGATGAGAACTTTTTGCCCGCCCCAGAACCACTAATTTTGGAAGGGGTATTGAAAGACCTGAGTCAGATTGAGGTGACAAAAGAGGAGGTCCTACAACTGATAGACAAATTAAAAACTAATAAGTCACCGGGTCCGGATGGCATACATCCGAGAGTTCTGAAAGAACTCAAAGTTGAACTTGTGGATCTTCTAACAAAAATCTGTAATCTTTCATTGAAATCTGCCTCCGTTCCTGAGGACTGGAAGGTAGCAAATGTCACCCCCATCTTTAAAAAAGGTTCCAGAGGAGGCCAGTCAGTCTGACTTCAATACCGGGAAAGTTGGTAGAAACAATTATCAAGGACAGAATGAGTAGGCACATTGATGAACACGGGTTATTGAGGAAGACTCAGCATGGGTTCTGCAAGGGAAGATCTTGCCTCACTAACCTGTTACATCTCTTTGAGGGGGTGAACAAACATGTGGACAAAGGAGACCCAATAGATGTTGTTTACCTTGACTTCCAGAAAGCTTTTGATAAAGTTCCTCATCAAAGGCTCCTTAGAAAGCTTGAGAGTCATGGAGTAAAAGGACAGGTCCTCTTGTGGATCAAAAACTGGCTGAGTAATAGGAAGCAGAGAGTGAGTATAAATGGGCAGTCTTCGCAGTGGAGGACGGTAAGCAGTGGGGTGCCGCAGGGCTCGGTACTGGGTCCCATTCTCTTTAACTTGTTCATAAATGATTTAGAGTTGGGAGTGAGCAGTGAAGTGGCCAAGTTTGCGGATGACACTAAATTGTTCAGGGTGGTGAGAACCAGAGAGGATTGTGAGGAACTCCAAAGGGATCTGTTGAGGCTGGGTGAGTGGGCGTCAACGTGGCAGATGAGGTTCAATGTGGCCAAGTGCAAAGTAATGCACATTGGGGCCAAGAATCCCAGCTACAAATACAAGTTGATGGGGTGTGAACTGGCAGAGACTGACCAAGAGAGAGATCTTGGGGTCGTGGTAGATAACTCACTGAAAATGTCAAGACAGTGTGCGTTTGCAATAAAAAAGGCCAACGCCATGCTGGGAATTATTAGGAAGGGAATTGAAAACAAATCAGCCAGTATCATAATGCCCCTGTATAAATCGATGGTGCGGTCTCATTTGGAGTACTGTGTGCAGTTCTGGTCGCCGCACCTCAAAAAGGATATTATAGCATTGGAGAAAGTCCAGAGAAGGGCATCTAGAATGATTAAAGGGCTGGAGCACTTTCCCTATGAAGAAAGGTTGAAACGCTTGGGACTCTGTAGCTTGGAGAAACGTCGACTGCGGGGTGACATGATAGAGGTTTACAAGATAATGCATGGGATGGAGAAAGTAGAGAAAGAAGTACTTTTCTCCCTTTCTCACAATACAAGAACTCGTGGGCATTCAATTAAATTGCTGAGCAGACAGGTTAAAAAGGATAAAAGGAAGTACTTCTTCACCCAAAGGGTGATTAACATGTGGAATTCACTGCCACAGGAGATGGTGGCGGCCACAACTATAGCCACCTTCAAGAAGGGTTTAGATAAAAATATGGAGCACAGGTCCATCAGTGGCTATTAGCCACAGTGTATGTGTGTATATAATTTTTTTTGCCACTGTGTGACACAGAGTGTTGGACTTGATGGGCCGTTGGCCTGATCCAACATGGCTTCTCTTATGTTCTATTTTCTCCATTGGTGGAGGCTCCTCCCTTGGGGAGGAAGGGGGGACGAGGAATAGCTTGCTTGGCCAAGCTCTCACATTTTCACAGTAGAGCTACTGAGCCAAGCCTCTCTTCTTTCTATTGGCTGAGGCTCCCCCCTGCAGTCCCATGGGGAAGGAAGTTCCCTGGATCCCATGAGAGAAATACAAAGAAAACATCTTTAAAACCAACGAGTACTAACATTTTAAGTTTTTAAAAATATATATACTTGTGTTTGTCTGTGTTCTTTATAAAATTTATATCTCTGCTACCTAATCTTAAATAAGTACACACATGGCATGGCCTGATATGGCTCAACCCAACTCGACACGGCCTGGCCCAACAATGTTTCATTTATGTCAGATCCAGCCCTCATAACAAATGAGTTCAACACCCCTACTCTAGAATCTATATTACAATGGAGTCCCTGTAGGATTGGCCATCCATATTTTAAATGATCAATGCGTGTTACTACTCACTGGATAATTGAGTCGTTTATTCTGGGGCTGCTTGACTCCAAGGAAATAAGGCAGGATTTAAACATGTTAAATAAATACAGACATATATACTGCTCAGCTTATTTCATTTTTGTTCCTCATTTTTAATGCCTGACATGGTTTCTCGTTCCATCCTTTTACATGTCAAACCAAAATCAGTTCTGCCTAACTGTGTGTTTGAGGCTGAAATTCTTTGTTAAAGGCGGGGGGTGGGGGGGGGTGGGAATTCCATCAATTGCCTCATCTTATTTTTTACCCAGGATTTAGATTTTGCTAGCACAAACTTTGTTCACCACTGCCTTAGTGTAGAATTTTTGTTCTTATTTTGTACATCAAGTGAGGAAAGATGTTTGGGGTTTTAGGGACACCCACACACACGCAGAGGGAGAAGGAATAAGTGGAGTGCCTCAAGGAGCTGTCCTGGGGCCTGTTTTGTTCCAACATCCTTATCAATGATTTGGATGAAGGAATAGTTCAGTTGCACAGTCGAGTCCGACTCTTTGCGACCCCATGGACAAAGTCACGCCAGACCCGCCTGTCTTCCACCATCCACTGAAGTCTGCTCAAATTCATGTTAGTCACATCAGTAACGCTGTCCAGCCATCTCATCTTTTGCCATCCCCTTCTTCTTTTGCCTTCTGTCTTTCCCAGCATCAGGGTCTTCTCCAGTGAGTGCTCCCTTCTCATTGGGTGGACAAAGTATTTGAGCTTCAACTTCAGCATCTGACCTTCCAGGGAACAGTCTGGGTTGATTTCCCTTAGGACTGACTGATTTGATCTTCTTGCAGTCCAAGGAACTATCAAGATTCTTCTCCAGCACCACAGCTCAAAAGCATCTATTCTTCTGCGCTCGGCCTTCCTTATGGTCCAACTCTCACAGCCACACATTACTACTGGGAATACCATCACTTTGACTATACGGATTTTTGTTGGCAGGGTGATGTCTCTACTTTTTATTATACTACCTAGGTTTGGCATATCTGTCCTCCCAAGGAGCAAACGTCTTTTAATTTCATGGCTACAGTCACCATCTGCAGTGATCTTGGATCTCAGAAATGTGAAGTCTGTCATGACTTCCATGTCTTCCCCTTCTATTTGCTAAAGTGTGATGGGACCAGAAGCCATGATCTTAGAAGGAATAGGAAAGGAAAGGTCCCCTGTGCAAGCACCAGTCATTTCTGACTCTGGCGTGACGCTGCTTTCACAACATTTTCACAGCAGACCTTTTGACGGGGTGGTTTGCCATTGCCTTCCCTGGTCATCCACTCTTTCCCCCCAGCAAGCTGGGTACTCATTTTACCGACCTCCAAAGGATGGAAGGCTGAATCAACCTGGAGCTGGCTACCTGAACCAACTTCTGCTGGAACTGAACTCAGGTCGTGAGCAGAGGGCTCCGACTGCAGTACGGCAGCATTACCACTCTGCGCCACGGGGCTCCTTCAAAGGAATAGAGGGAATGCTTATTAAATTTGCAGATGATACTAAATTGGGGGGGAGGTTTGCAAATACAGCATAAGACAGGGCAGGACTCATAGAGAAAGTGGCACTAATTCCCCCCATCCCCCCCCCAGGGGGCTTAACAGAACCCCCTCCCCAAAGTGCTGCTATCCCCTAAGAGGAAAACTGCTTGCAAGGGAAAACCATGGGGGGGGGGGCGGCTTTGAGAAGATGCGCATGGAGCACAGATTTCTCCAAGGCCATCCTAAAGCTACTTCCCTGGGAGGAAAGCAGCCCCAGGGAAGAGACGCCCTGAGGTGGTTTCCAACAGACCTGCTTGGATTGCTCCCCCTTTTCGTCTAATCACCCCTCTCCCCTCCTGAGAGGGTTCCCCGGGAGGAAGCGCAGATCTGGGCGGGGAGTTCCTCCAGAGGGGTGGGGAACAGCGGCTCTCCAGATGTTTTTTTTGCCTACAACTCCCATCAGCCCCAGCCATTGGCCATGCTGGCTGGGGCTGATGGGAGTTGTAGGCAAAAAAACATCTGGAGAGCCGCTGTTCCCCACCCCTGCTCCAGACAGAGGCATCCCACTAAACTGCAGGGGGCGCCTCTGGCGGGAAGGGCAGGACAAGCCTCGCCTTCCTTTCCCTGCAGCTCCGCCAGGGTTAAAGCAACTGAGGGGTTTGCTAGAGAGGCCGAGCAAGGCGGGAAGGATTTGCATCTGAATTGGTGGAAAGAGAGCAGGGAGGGCTTCGGGGGTGCAACAGGAGAGGAAGAGGCTGCAGCCGGAGCCCGGGAAGCTTCACTCTCGGGTAAGTCATCATTGCAGTCCTGCTCTGGGTGACAGACATGCTGCTGTCCTGTGGCCTTGGGCTTAATGCTTTAAAGAGGCAATTCTCTGGTTTTTGTTTTCATCTGTTAGCTCCCGCGGTGTCCCCTGCAGGGCCTGAAAGGGAGATCTGCAGTTTGCAGATGGGAATAAATTCCCTTCTAGGGAGGTGGGAGCGGGGCCCAGGCGGGCTCCCGGGGGAGAGATCCTTCATGCCCAGAGGCTGCCGAAAGACCTCGCCTTTTGGCCAGTGCTCCCCCTCGCAACTGTACTTTCCGGAGTGGAGGGGGTATTTATTTCATTTATGTACATTAATTATAGCTTGCCATTTTAGTGGGGCTCTACACAGTCAATAGGAGCCCCGTGGCGCAGAGTGGTAAAGCTGCAGTACTGCATTCCTAAGCTCTGCTCAGGAGTCTGAGTTCGATCCCAGCAGAAGCTGGGTTCAGGTAGTCGGCTCCAGGTTGACTCAGCCTTCCATCCTTCCGAGATCGGTAAGATGAGATCAATGCAGTGTACATCAGCCTCCCCACGAAACCAATTCAGAAACTCCAGCTGGTGCAGAACGCCTTAGCATAGCTATTCTTGGGAGCTAGAGGGAGCTCTGAAGTCCCTCCACTGGCTGGCCTGAACACTTGCCTTCTGAATTATGGCCCCCAGCAAAAAGTCTGCCTCAGGGGGGTCAGGTAGCACTCCCTCTCCTGACTTTCTGCAAAGGAAGAATTGTATGGTTCAAGAGGGCTTTTCTAAGCAAGCAACAGCGCAGCCCTGGACAAAGGGCTTCACAAAGCTATTGGATATTTTAGGGCATGGGGTCTAAATTTGCTGCAAGTTGGAGCCGACAATGCCATTTTGCAGCATTTCGTGGGTCACTCGGTAACATTTATAAAGAGCCCCGTGGCGCAGAGTGGAAAAGCTGCTGTACTGCAGTCGGAGCCCTCTGCTCACAACCTGAGTTCGATCCCAGCAGAAGCTGGTTCAGGTAGCCGGCTCGAGGTTGACTCAGCCTTCCATCCTTCCGAGGTTGGTCAAATGAGTACCCAGCCTGCTGGGGGGGAAGTGTAGATGACTGGGGAAGGCAATGGCAAACCACCCCGTAAAAAAGTCTGCCGTGAAAACGTTGTGAAAGCAACGTCACGGAAACGACTGGTGCTTGCACAGGGGACTACCTTTATCTTTTTTACACAATCAATACATTCAATAAACCCCGCAAAAGAATTTGGGGAAACGGAACCGATCAGAAGTCTGAAAAAACTATATTGAAGAGGAGCATAAATGTGAACATGACCCACAAAATGCTGCAAATGGCATAGTAGGATACAACTTACAGCAAAGTCAGCACAGTAATTTAGACTCTGTGCCCTGATGATGCATCCAAGTCACTGTATGTGAAGCCCTTTGTCCAGCACTACCTGGTTGCTTCCTTAGAAAGGTTAGGTTAAGTTTATTCAGACTCAGAGCGGCTCACAATTCATAAGTTAAAAAAAATATACAAACGTTACATTAAAATAACAGCCGGGTGCTAATTTCTATATAATTAAACAATATAGTCCCTAGATACATAGACGGCATTCAATGGTCTCAAAGACATCTGTACAGATCTAATGTCCTCTTGAATCATTCCGTTTTGCTAATGTTATGTATGTGAATCTATCTTTGTCACTAATGGTGTTCCTGCCTGGCTCATTGGAGCTTGGGGACTTAGGAACAATGGGCAGCAGGATCCAAATCCAAGTTTAAAAAATAAGGTAAAGGTACAAGCACCAGTCGTTTCCAACGTTACCTGTGCAAGCACCAGTCGTTTCCAACGTTACCTGTGCAAGCACCAGTCGTTTCCAACTCTGGGGTGATGTCGCTTTCACAACGTTTTCATGGCAGACTTTTTACGGGGTGGTTTGCCATGGCCTTCCCCAGTCATCTACACTTTCCACCCAGCAGGCTGGGTACTCATTTGACCGACCTCGGAAGGATGGAAGGCTGAGTCAACCTCGAGCCGGCTACCTGAACCCAGCTTCCACTGTGATCGAACTCGGGTCGTGAGCAGAGCTTAGGATTGCAGTACTGCAGCTTTACCACTCTGCGCCATGGGGCACCCAAATCCAAGCTGCCCTGCTCCAATAACAGGCCCCCGTCTGGTTTGAATGACCCAATAACGTGCTAGCGCGGGAACCCAGTGTTGTATATAGTTGCCCCTGTGAGCTCCGTTCTCCAGTCTTGATAGTGCAGCAACTACCATGCTGTACCCAATAAAGAGCTTTTTATCACTTCCACCTTGCCTCTTCAATGCCTAAGAACCCACTATATCAGGGGTGGCCAATGGCAGCTCTCCAGATTTTTTTTGCCTACAACTTCCATCAGCCCCAGCCATTGGCCCTGCTGGCTGGGGCTGATGGGAGTTGTAGGCAAAAAACATCTGGAGAGCTACCATTGGCCACCCCTGCACTATATGATAGCTAAATTTGAGGAAAGCCAGGAGACTGGGTGCCATAATGAAGAAAGCACCTGTCTATAACTTTAAAAAAAAATACAACCATTAAAATAACAGTCGGGTGCTAATTTCTATGCAATTAAACAATATAGTACCTAGATACATAGACGGCATTCAGTGGTCTCAAAGACATCCATACAGATCTAATGTCATAAGAACATAAGAGAAGCCATGTTGGATCAGGCCAATGGTCCATCCAGTCCAACACTCTGTGTCACACAGTGGCCAATACTATGGCTAATAGCCACTGATGGACCTCTGCTCCATATTTTTATCCAATCCCCTCCTGAAGCTGGCTATGCTTGTAGCCGCCGCCACCTCCTGTGGCAGTGAATTCCACATGTTAATCACCCTTTGGATGAAGAAGTACTTCCTTTTATCCTTTTTAACCTGTCTGCTCAGCAATTTCATTGAATGCCCACGAGTTCTTGTATTGTGAAAAAGGGAGAAAAGTACTTCTTTCTCTACTTTCTCCATCCCATGCATAATCTTGTAAACCTCTATCATGTCACCCCGCAGTCGGCGTTTCTCCAAGCTAAAGAGCCCCAAGCATTTTAGCCTTTCTTCACAGGGAAAGTGTTCCAACCCTTGAATCATTCTAGTTGCCCTTTTCTGGACTTTTTCCAATGCTATAATATCCTTTTTGAGGTGTGGTGACCAGAATTGTACACAGTATTCCAAATGAGACTGCACCATCAATGTCTTCTTGAATCATTCAGTTTTGCTAAGTTTGAGGAAAGCCAGGAAACTGAGTGCCCTAATGAAGCAGGCACCTGTCTAGCCCAGCCGGACTGCAGAATGGCAGAAATATGCCTGCTCCATCTAGTTTCCAAGAACAGCTTAAACTGGGCGATGTGCACCAGCTGGAATTTCTGAACTGGTTTTGTGGAGAGCCCAATGGATGGCACATCGATCCAGTTTAGTCTCGATGTCACCATGGCATGGATCCTGGTGGCTCGATCATCTACATCAAGGGAAGGGGCTGTTTTCCAAGCTGCCCTGAGTTGGGCAAAAGCCTTTTTTGCTACTGTATTAACTTGCATCTCCAGCAATAACGTTGGGTCCAGTATAATTTCAAGACACTTCACTGAGTTACCAAGGGTTTAGCAGAACCCCATTGAAAGTGAGGAACAGAGTCGCCTTCAAGAGTTTTGCTTTCCCAACCAGTGCTGCTTAGATCTTTCCAGGGTCCAGTTTTAGTTTCTTCCCTCTTAGCCATTTAAGTACAGCAGCCAGGAAGCATTTGAGGATCTCTGTCACATCACCGCCTCCTCCTGCTCCTTCCCCCCCCCCCAGCAGCTTCTATGCCATGACAGGGAGAGGCCCCTCTGTCCCTTCCCCTCTGCTGGCTGCTTGGGCAGAGCTACTGCCCAGCCCTCCCACCTGGTTGAAGAGCTGTCTGCAGTGTTTCAGTCCTTACCAGTTGCTTTGTCCTGGGCTCATTTACCTTGAGATACACCCACTAGACAGGCTGGTCTCCAGAAACCATCCACAGCAGATTTTTAAGGAGCCCAATAGCAAATGTTCTTCTTTCCTGAAAGACCAAACAAACATATCTTTAAAAGCTTGATCCTTAATATAGCACAATGACATTAATCCTGAGCTTCAGACCAGGGTCAGTGATATGACACCATTCTCTTTTGGTTTCTTTCTGCCCTTTTTGAAATCTTTCCCTCTCCACAGCTAAGTCAACAAGAGTGTCTTTCCACAGTCAGAAGCAACCCAAGAGGAGGGGGAGAAGATGGAAGAGGAGGACCCAGAAGAACCTGGAACTGGGAAGAGATCGAGGAGAGGTCCCCACTCCATACAAGCGGGGAGCGGTGTTGAATTTTGGGAAAGAGCTGTGCCAGAGACTTTGGCTCAGGACGTTATGACTGCAGACGAATGCAGCCAATGCTTCCGGCAGTTGTGTTACCAGGAGGCCGATGGGCCCCGAGAGGTTTGCAGCCGGCTCCATGGGCTTTGCAACCACTGGTTGAAGCCAGAGAGGCACACCAAGAAGCAGATCCTGGACCTGGTGATCCTGGAGCAGTTCCTGATTCTTCTGCCCGAGGATGTGCAGTGCTGGGTCAGAGGATGTGGGCCGGAGACCAGTTCTGAAGCAGTGGCCCTGGCTGAAGGTTTCCTCCTGAGTCAGGCAGAGGAGAAGAGGCAGGCAGAGCAGGTGAGGGGGTTTCATTCACTTGGTTTAAGCAGTAACCATGTCCTAAAGGCTTCCTATTGAATATATATATATATTCTGTGTGTGTGTGTGTGTGTGTGTGTGTGTGTAAGAACTGCCATTAAGTTGTTTCTGACTTATGGTGACCCTATGTATGAAAGTCCTCCGAAATCTCCTATCACAACCTTGCTCGGGTCTTATAAACCGAGGACCATGGTTTCTTTTATGTATGTGATACAGTGCATGGTGACAGAATACTAGTTCCTGCTTGGCTCTTTGGAGCCTTTAGGACTGAACTTGGGGACATTGGAACAGTGGGAAGCTGCAGGGGTGGAATTCTAGCAGGAGCTCCTTTGCATATTAGGCCACACACCCCTGATGTAGCCAATCCTCCAAGAGCTTACAAAAAAGAGCCCTGCAAGCTCTTGGAGGATTGGCTACATCATGAGTGTGTGGCCTAATATGCAAAGGAGCTCCTGCTAGAATTCCACCCCTGGGAAGCTGGATCCAAATCTCCACTTTCCCAGACCTATAGCAAGCCCCTGCTGGTTCAAATCATCCAATGATGTTTAAGTGAGGGAACTAGAGTTGTATATAGTTGGCCACATTGGCCCAGTTCTCCAGACTTAGTTTCTTAGTGAATATGCTGTTATCACAATAAAGAGCTTTGATCGCTATGCAAAAAGCCTCCTCATGCATTGAGCCTAGTATTTAACAGCTTCTTTGAGTGAGTCCATCCATCCTATGTTTGGTCTCGTTCTTCTCCTGAGATCCAGTTTGGTGTAGTGGTTAAGTGCATGGACTCTTAACTGGGAGAACCAGGTTTGATTCCCCACTCCTCCACTTGCACCTGCTGGAATGGCCTTGGGTTGGCCATAGCTATCACAGGAGTTGTCCTTGAAAGTGCAGCTGTTGTGAAAGCTCTCTCAGTCCTACCTACCTCACAGCTCTCTCAGTCCTACCTACCTCACCTGTTGGGGGTGGGGAAGGGAAGGCAGAGGTGATTGTGATCGCTCTGAGACTCTGATTCTTCTTGAAATGAATCTGTCATGTTTTCATCTCATTTGTATAATTCCTCAATGTTTTGTTCCCATTTTTTCATACATATTTCTGCCTCTACCTCTACTTCACTAGGCTGAAAAGAAAACCCAACTTTTATTCCTGCCCTGTGGTTGAAGCAGCTCTGATGCTGGATGCAGGAATGAAGAGAGTGAGAGAGGATCAGGCTCCATCTTCTCAGTCTGTTCTTTTACCTGTCTCCCTTGCTGCTGTTTCAGATTTCTGGACGATCTGTGAAGACGGAAGCAAAGTTCTCTGAGGAAGAAGGAGGTCCTCCATCAGAGAAAGGTCAGAGGGCGCAGGCCCAGGAACATGCCCAAGATGCCCTCTCAAGTGGTAAGGGTGTCCCATGCCCAGATGGGATTGGGGGACCTAGTCAAGTTGTTGAGTGGGAGGTTCAGGACAGGGGAAAAGGGGGATACTTTTGTAGATTACATAGAATGGAGTTCTGGGGGACAGAGTGCCACAAGATATAGTGATGGCCACGCCACTTTAAGGGGGAGTAGACAGAATCATGGAAATAGTTCCATCCTTATTTATATTAACTAAAATATGCATCTTTCACCTTCCTTCCATCAGAGGGTCTCAAGAATGGTCAAAAAAGAACAGGGAAATCTGGGTGCAGCTCTTAGTCACGGTGAATAAATGGAACCTCCACGTTCTCCTGACCTGGGTGGCCGAGGCAAGCCCTTTCCCATCAGACCTCAGAAGCCAAGCTGGTTAGTTCTTGCAGGGGAGACCACCAAAGAAGTCCAGGGCTCCTCTGCAGAGGCAGGCAATGGCTTCCCACCTCTGAAGGTCTCTGGGCTTGAATAACTCTGGCTTCACCATAAGTTGGCTGCGTCTCACACTATCAGTGAGTTCACAGTACGCTATATAATGTGTTTACGTCTGGATTTCACTGTGTAAGGATAGCAAAATTCAGATGTGAAACACATTATTATTTGGGAAGGACTCTGGCTCAGTGGTAGAGCATCTGCTTGGTAAGCAGAAGGTCCCAGGTTCAATCCCTGGCATCTCCCATTAAAAAGCGTCCAGGCAAGTAGGTGTGAAAAATCTCAGCTTGAGACTCTGGAGAGCGGCTGCCAGTCTGAGTAGACAATACTGACTATGATGGACCGAGGGTCTGATTCAGTAGAAGGCAACTTCATATGTTCATATGTGTAGAGTGAATGCACCATATGATCTGAAGTGAGTGGTGACTCATGAAAGCTCATACCCTTCCCCCCGCCCCCCAGAAAAAGTTAGTCTTTTAAGTTGCTACTGGACTCTTAGTCTTTTCTTCGGCTGTGATTTGATCAATTTGGTGTAGTGGTTAAGTGTGCAGACTCTGATCTGGAAGAACCAGGTTTGATTCCCCACTCCTCCACTTGCAGCTGCTGGAATGGCCTTGGGTCAGCCATAGTTATCACAGAGCTTGTCCTTAAAAGGGCAGCTTCTGGGAGAGCCTTCTCAGCCCCACCCACCTCACAGGGTGTCTGTTGTGGGGGAGGAAGATAAAGGAGATTGTAAGCCGCTCTGAGACTCTGATTCAGAAGAAGGGCAGGGTATTAATCTGCAATTCTTCTATTTCATGGGCTCAGTTAGAAGCCGGAAAAGACTCCTAGAGAGCCTGTTTGGTGTAGTGGTTAAGTGTGCAGACTCTTATCTGGGAGAACTGGGTTTGATTCCCCACTCCTCCACTTGCACCTGCTGGGATGACCTTGGGTCAGCCATAGCTCTGGCAGAGGTTGTCCTTGAAAGGGCAGCTGCTGTGAGAGCCCTCTCAGCCCCACATACCTCACAGGGTGTCTGTTGTCAGGGAGGAAGATAAAGGAGATTGTGAGCTGCTCTGAGACTCAGATTCGGAGTGGAGGATGAGATATAAATCCAATATCTTCTTCTTCACAAACACATAAGTCCCATGTTCTGGGGCAGCTTTCCTCCGGAACTCCATCGCTGAGGCAATAATTGGGTTCTGCTAAAAAGCATTTTTAGGAGCATCTGTCGGATCACAGTCAGAGAGAGGATAGTGGACTAGAGATGCCACGGCCTGACGTCCCCATGAGGTCTGAGAGTGGAGCACGGGGGGATATGATGTCATGTTGGTGTCTCATCCAGTGAAATACATGGATGTTGTCAGAGTATCAGCAGACTCCCTGGAAACCCATTAATAGTACTCTAAAATTTCCAGAGCCTTGACTGACGTACTCATATCACATCTGGGTTTTAAGCAGGATGTGATGGCAGCGCATTGTTCAACATATTTCCAGTCCCCTCTATTCATCCTGACAGTCTGAATTCCAGGACACTTTGGAGGTGCAGATGGGAGAATGGCGTGCCTGGGCTTTTGGCCTCATCCAGCAAGAATGCTGCAACCTTTGGAGCTCCAAGTTTCACAGGGCACAATTCAAGTCTCACAGAAGTGATGGCAGCATTTATAACACCCTGAGGCTCATGTTAATCTGATGCTTCTCTTCTACCTGTCTTGCACTTGACTAAAAGTCACCACAAATTTTCTTGAGTGTGAAGAGGACAAGGTCTGACAACCCTGGGGTGACATGATAGAGGTTTACAAGGTTATGCATGGGATGTAGAAAGTAGAGAAATAAGTCCTTTTCTCCCTTTCTCAAAATACAAGAATTCTTGGGCATTCGATGAAATCGCTGAGCAGTCGGGTTAAAACGGATAAAAGGAAGTACTTCTTCACCCAAAGGGTGATTAACATGTTGAATTCACTGCCACAGGTGGTGGCAGCTACAAGCATAGCCAGCTTCAAGAGGGGGTTAGATAAAAATATGGATTAGAGGTCCATCAGTGGCTATTAGCCACAGTGTGTGTGTGTGTATATATATATATATTTGGCCACTGTGTGACACAGAGGGTTGGACTGGATGGGCCATTGACCTGATCCAACATGGCTTCTCTTATGTTCTTATGAGGCAGAATTCAGAGAAACAAACAAAACAGGACCTTGAGGTTGACATTCATCCTTCCAATTTTGTCTCTTTTTCAGGCAATGAAGAGACGATGAGCCGTCATCTTTGCAGAGGGGTGGAAATGGCTGCTCCAGTTCTGGTCCAGGTAGGGGGGAAGATTTGGGGATAGTTTGGTCCCTCTCCTTTCTCAAGGAGGCTTTTGGTGGTGCTGACTGAGGAGAGAGAGGCTCTGAACCCCACTCTGTTTACATATACCAGACGCTAATGATCTGTGGAGAGTGTAGTCTCTGCCTATAATTATCTCTGACAAGGGAATCTGCTTTTCCTTTCAGTCTCCATTTTCCTTTGAGGAGGTGGCCGTGTATTTCACCCTGGCCGAGTGGGCCCTGCTGGATCCAGGCCAAAGAGATCTCTACAAGGAAGTCATGCTGGATAACTATGGGAGTGTCACCTTTCTGGGTAAGAATCTTTCATAGGTATCAAGGATACAGACTGCCAAGAGAGCCAGTTTAGTGTAGTGGTTAAGTGCATGGACTCTTATGTGGGAGAACTCAGTTTGAAAATTGATTCCCCACTCCTCTACATGCAACTGCTGAAGTGACCTTGGGTCAGTCATAACTCTCTCAGAACTGTTCTGCTCAAGAGCAGTTTCTGTCAGAGTTCTCTCAGCCCCACCTACCTCTGTTGTGGTGTCTGTTGCGGGGAAGTGAAGGGAAAGGAAATTGTAAGCCGTTCTGAGACTCCTTCAGGTAGTGAAGTGCAGGGTATAAATCCAGTCTCCTCCTCCTCCTCCTCCTCCTCAAATTGCTGCCACTGGGATGATGTATGAATCCAAATAGTCAACATCAGCATATGTTTGTGACACCTGCCCAGCTACTTGGCCTCCATTGGGGGCCTCAAGGAGCTCGGATGGTAATGAAAGTGATGTTCAACATGGCTGGGTAGAGCAATACAAGCCACCTGCTGATCCAGGGGCAACTAAGGTCTGTGTTGTAGCCATCACCCAAGCTAGAGAGGGTGTCCTGACCTGAGACAAAGACAGGGCTGAGAGGCCCTCAGAAAGACTCTAAAAGGGGCCAGATCCCGCACTTCCCAGGGGATGGGATTACAGCCATTGGCTCTTACCGTGATCTGTAAAGCCCCGGTCCGTGGCCTTTAGCAACTGGGCCATGAGTTGTATAATTATTTCATTATATATTACAATGTAGTAATAATATTAATAAGAAGACATTGGATTTATATCCTGCCTTCTGCTCAAAATCTCAGAGTGGCTCACAATCTCCTTTACCTTCTTCCCCCACAACAAAACACCCTGTGAGGTGGGTTGGGCTGAGAGAGTTCTCACAGCAGCTGCCCTTTCAAGGACAACTCTTGTGAGAGAGCTATGGCTGACCCAAGGCCATTCCAGCAGCTGCATGGAGGAGTTGGGAAATCAAACCACAGATGAAAAGAATCACAACAAACACTAGGCCCCGGCTTGTGATTCTTTTAATCTGCTAAGGGACATTTCCATGATTTTGCACGCTGATTCACTGCCCACATTCTCTATATTTAGGACTGCTTGCCATTCCATCCTACTGTCCGATGAAGTGTGCTTAGAGCACACAAAAGCTTATATTCTGAACAAAAACTTGGTTGGTCTTAAAGGTGCTACTTGACTGCTTCATTCTATTGTGTAGCAAAATGAGAGACAGCCTACAAGTCCCAGAATGCCCTGCGAAGGGTTGGCTCTGTTTTTAGCCAATCAGATTCCAAGTAGGCTGTGAGGAGATTGCTTAAGAGATCTGTGAGGAGAAAAACGGTATCCCTTTCTCCCTGGGTGGCAACCCAGCAGGCAAGAAGGGCTGCTGCAGGGAAGGGACCCTCTCTCTGAGGAAAAGAGAGTGAGCAGGCCAAGGCCTGATAAACTAACAGACTAGGGACTGTTGAGTCTAGTCACATTAGGGTCTTTCTGTTTGTTTTTCCATCACCCACATTGCTGTATTGTTTAAACACCTTATCTGTAACTTGCCCTATTAATCCCCTGTTTAAATAAACTTTTTATTGTTCTTGTTGCTCTGCTTGGCCCTGACACCTATATTTATTGGTCAAGGCAAGGGAGATCTGAAGGGCTTGGGAGGGTACTCTGGGCCTTCCCATGGGACCCTAAGTCCAGAGTGGTGGCAGTGTCGGGTGGCACCCCAATCTGGGTCATGACACAGGCTGAATCTGCTTCTAGGAAAGGCAGAAATGCCTGGATGATTCAGACTTCTGCGCTCAGGCAGTAGACAGGCCCGGGTTATTTGCAGAGAACAGCTCAGAAATAGCAAGGAAATGGCTCTGAGCTTGAGAAAGGTGGCAATACAGGATGCAGTTCCCTGTATAGGTGTCCCTGTATACACACATATATTGGCCAGTGTGTGACATAAAGTGTTGGACTGGATGGGCCATTGGCCTGATCCAACATGGCTTCTCTTATGTTCTTATGTCCCCCCTCAATCTTTCTCTTCCCCACACTGAGCATTCCCAAGACCCCCAGCCTTTCCTCACAGGGCTTGGTCTCCAGGGAATAGTGGGGGGACAATTCTTTGCCACTTTTAACAGAGTACATATGGGGAGTCTGGGGAGGGGAGAGATAGGCAGAATATAAAAGCAGCTCTGCAGAAGGACCTGCCAGGCATAGGATGTGACCAGCATCTCAGTTGGGGAGGAAGGAAGATCTGATAAAAGAAATACACTCCCGATTCCTGAGCTGTGCCTGGCTGTTGGCTTGAATTCACTTCTTGCATAGGTTTCTTTATTCCACTTTCTTTATTTCAGCAGCAGATGTAGAGGAGACTTCTGGTGAGTTCCATGGGTTCCCTTTGGAAAAAGCTAAGAATGAAGATGCCGAAGGAAACTTGGGAGATGGACCACAGTGGCAGGAGGGAAGTCACACAGGTAAGAGGTGGGGGAAACCCATTCTTTGCCATGGAGGGAGTCTCCATGAAATCCCAGTGCAAAAATAAGGAACAAAGGCCTCTATGCTAACCAGAGAATGCACTGCAGGGAAAATGAAAATGAAAGCGTGGCCTTTGCAAAGACCTTCAGTCAGAGAAGGAACGTCATTTTGCAGACACCAATTCCCTCACAAGAGAAACCATATAAATGCTTGCAGTGTAGAAAGCATTTCAGTGTGAAAAGAGCCCGTACTTCAAATCCAAGAAGTCATACAGATGGGGAGTCATATAAACAGTCAGAGACAAAACTAAACGTCTCTCATGGAAGAGGCTTAATGTATTTTTAAAGTCTATATTATAGTACACTTCACTGTACAGCAGAAAGAAGTTGCTGAAATATTTGGAGCACAGATGGAAATTCAGGTCCAGATCGGACCACCTTGCATGGATTCTAACAGGATCTCTTTCTTTATTCCAGCTGGGGATGATCAGAGGAATGAGGAGGATGGGGAACTGCATCCTGTATTGCCAGATGAAGTAAAGAATGAAAACTTGAGAGGAAACTTCAAAAATCAAGTTGGACCTAAGAGGCAGAAAAAAAGCCACTTGGTCAGGAAGAGGAGTAAATCCATTCCTTGCCAAAGGGGGGATTTCCAAGAATCAGTTCTCATGGTGAAGGAAACCATGTGCTTGGCTTGCGGAATGAATTTCTCAGATCAATCCCAGTATAATGCCCACTTACAAATGCACAGAGGAAAGGAGACCCATCAACGGCTGGAGGGTGGAAAGACCATGATTCACAGAGTGCAGCACCTTAGACATCTAAGAACACATACAGGAGAGAAACCTTATAGCTGCTCAGACAGAGGCAGGACATTTTCAGAGAAATCAGACCGTGTTCGACACCAAAGGATTCACTCAGGAGAGAAACTATTTATTTGTTCAGAGACTGCAGTGGTGTTCCCTGAGGGAAAAAAGGGTAATATACGTTTTCCAAAGCACAGTATACTGAAGACATATAAATGCTTTCAGTGCGGAAAGTACTTCAGATTCAAAACACAGCTCCTTGTGCACCAAAGAATCCACAGAGGGGAGAAGCTTTTTGAATGCTCAGAGTGTGGAAAGGGATTCCATCACAGTAACACTATTCAGGAACATCTAAGAACCCACAAAAGGGAGAAGGCATTCGAATGCTCAGAGTGTGGGAAGAGATTCAGTAACAATGGCACTCTTCAAAAACATCTAAGAACTCACACAGAGGACAAGCCTTTCGAATGCTCTGACTGTGGGAAGAGATTCAGACACAGTGGCACTCTTCAAGAACATCTAAGAACCCACACAGGGGAGAAGCCTTTTGAATGCTCAGACTGTGGAAAGAGATTCAGCCACAGTAGCACTCTTCAAAAACATCTAAGAACTCACACAGGGGAGAAACCTTTTGACTGTTTAAAGTGTGGGAAGAGATTCAGTCACAGTAGCACTCTTCAAGATCATCTAAGAACCCACACAGGGGAGAAGCCTTTTGAATGTTCAGAGTGTGGGAAGAGATTCAGTAACAACGGCACTCTTCAAAAACATCTAAGAACTCACACAGAGGACAAGCCTTTTGAATGCTCTGACTGTGGGAAGAGATTCAGACACAGTAGCACTCTTCAAGAACATCTAAGAACCCACACAGGGGAGAAGCCTTTTGAATGCTCAAAGTGTAGGAAGAGATTCAGTCACAGTAGCACTCTTCAAGAACATCTAAGAACCCATACAGGGGAGAAGCCTTTTGAATGTTCAGAGTGTGGGAAGAGATTCAGTCAGAGTGGCAATCTTCAACAACATCTAAGTACCCACACTGGGGAGAAGCCTTTTCAATGCTCTGAGTGTGGGAAGAGATTCAGTCACAGAAGCAATCTTCAAAAGCATCAAAGAACCCACACAGGGGAGAAGCCTTTTCAATGTTCAGAGTGTGGGAAGAGATTCAGTCAGAGTGGCCATCTTCAAAACCATCTAAGAACCCACACTGGGGAGAAGCCATTTGGATGCTCAGAGTGTGGGAAGAAATTCAGTCGCAGTAGCCATCTCCAAGAACATTTCAGAACCCATAAAGGAGAGAAGCCTTTTGAATGCTCCGACTGTGGGAAGAGATTCAGTCAGAATGGCACTCTTCAAGAACATCTAAGAACCCACACAGGAGAGAAGACTTTTGAATGCTCAGAGTGCGGGAAGAGATTCAGTCAGAATGGCACTCTTCAAGAACATATAAGAACCCACACAGGGGAGAAGCCATTTGAATGCTCAGAGTGTGGGAAGAGATTTAGTCACAGTGGCACTCATCAAAAACATTTAAGAACCCACACAGGGGAGAAGCCATTTGAATGCTCAGAGTGTGGGAAGAGATTCAGTCGCAATAGCATTCTTCAAGGACATCTAAGAACCCACACAGGGGAGAAGCCTTTTGAATGCTTAGAGTGTGGGAAAAGATTCAGTCAGAGTGGAATTCTTCGAAATCATCTAAGAACCCACACAGGGGAGAAGCCTTTTAATTGTTCACAGTGTGGGAAGAGATTCAGTCAGAATGGCACTCTTCAAAAACATCTAAGAACCCACATGGAAGAAGCCATTTGAATGCTCAGAGTGTGGAAAGAGATTCAGTCACAATAGCATTCTTCAAGGACATCTAAGAACCCACACAGAGGAGAAGCCATTTGAATGCTCAGTGTGTGGGAAGAGATTCAGTCAGAGTGGCATTCTTCAAAAACTTCTAAGAACCCACACATGGGAAAAGTGTAGAAAGTGATTCCAGCATTGTGGCCATCTTCAAGGTTGTCTAAGGAACCACAAAGGAGAAACCATTGAACTTCTTAGCCCAGAAGTTTCAGACTCATTTGTTACGAGGGCCGGATCTGACCTATATATCATTTTGTTGGACTGGGCCATGTATGCCATAAAATGTAAAGCTAAGTCCCCGTAATATAAACTTCAGAAAGGACACAAGGAAACCAATCAACCATATTAT
This sequence comes from Heteronotia binoei, assembly GCF_032191835.1. Taxonomy (NCBI): domain Eukaryota; kingdom Metazoa; phylum Chordata; class Lepidosauria; order Squamata; family Gekkonidae; genus Heteronotia; species Heteronotia binoei. Next base: position 16,538,169 of record NC_083227.1, on the reverse strand, counting down.
TTTTAGTTAAAATACAAACATGCTTAAAACATTACTAGTATTTTCTTTATTTAACAGTCTTTTATAATTGACATCTCTTTCTCTGAATAATATTACATCAAACTCTGGAGTCAAAGCCTGTGCTGTAGCAATCTTGAGTATGCTGTTTAGGGGTGTATCTGTAAGCTGAGAACGTACTTTGGAGTTATGAGCATTTATTACAAAAAGGAGCTGTTTACAGAGATACGTTGGCCCAATCATACACAGAATTTTAGGTGTCAAAGCCTTAAGTTGAGGGTAATTTGGACTCCAGATCTTGTAAAATTTCCTAATGCCAACTTCAGAAAAATCAACCTTCATACTACTCCCCCCACTTGCAATTTTTGGTATCTTTTTATGGGTGGGGGGGGGGGAGAAAGAAAAGGGGCTGTTCAGCAAAGAAGACAATGAAGGGAATCCTGAGAATGGGTGAAATTGTCATAACATGCCAAAGTCCAGTGGGACTCTTGTTTGAAGTAGAAACATAAGATGCCCTTTAATACTGACTGTGGAGTTTACCTGTACTCTGTTGAACGCCCCGTGAACTCAAAATGGTTGAGAGAATGCACTGGGCCCAGGGTCACAAGCCAGTTTTCTGGCAGAACGGAATTTGAACTTGGGTCTTCCAGATCATAAGAACATAAGAGAAGCCATGTTGGATCAGGCCTATGGCCCAACCAGTCCAACACTCTTGTGTCACACAGTGGCCAAAAAAGCCCAGGTGTCATCCTATTCTGATGCTCTAACTCAGGGGTGTCGAACTTATTTGTTATGAGGGCCGGATCTGACATAAATGATACCTTGTTGGGCCGGGCCATGTCAGGCCAGGCCAGGCCACATGTGTACCTATTTAAGATGAGGTAACAGAGATACAAATTTTATAAAGAACACAGACAAACAAATACATTTTAAAAAAAAACATAAAACATGCTTAAAACATTAGCACTCGTTTGTCTTAAAGGTGCTTTCTTTGTATAGCTCCCATGGGATCCAGGAAACTGGGCAAAGGAAGCACTGGCTCTTTCCTTCCTTCCCCAGGGGACCAGGAGGGGGAGGAGCCTTAGCCAACAGAGGGAAGAGAGGTTTGGCTCAGTAGCTCTGCTGTGCGATTAAGAGAGCCTGGCAAAGCAAGCTATTCCTCCTCAAGGGAGGAACTTCAGCCAGTGGGGAAAATAGAAGTTTTGCTCTGTGGCTCCTGTGCAATTGAGCAAGCCTTGCAAAGCAAGCTGTTATGCAGAAGGAAGCAAGATATAGGGGGAAAGGAAGCAGATGACAGCCAGTTGCTCAGGGGCCTAAAAGGAGCCCTCTGGGGGCCTGATTTAGCCCCTGAACTGCATGTTTGACACCCCTGCTCTAACCGGTATAGCCTTCCGGCTGTCAGTACAGATGGTATCACATAAGAACGACTCTGGTGAGAGTCTGAACCCAGTTGAAAAAAGGTTCAAGTTTATCATTGATATTTAAAACAGAAGCTCCAAACAATTACAGATGGTTCTGAAGGTACCATGGAACTGAGAAGAGAGGCAAACCGCTCAGGTTGGCCTCCAATTACCGATCAATTCTGAGTTCCTCATGGAGATGGGAATAGCATTTTCACCTGAAACAGCCCCTGGGCTGAAAAAGGCCAAGTATTTGTGCTGAGCAACTGCAACAAGATGGTTGAATGGAGGCTGCTGGGTCACTGGTTTGGCCTTGAGAATTAGGCAGTAGTAGAAGAAGAGATTGGATTTATACCCCACCTTTCACTTGGAGTCTTAGAGCAGCTTACAATCCCCTTTCCCTCCCCACAACAGACACCCTGTGAGATAGACAGGACTGAGAGACATCTGATTGAAACTGTTCTTGAGAGAACAGCTCTGAGAGTTACGACTGACCTAAGGTCACTCAGCAGGTGCAAATGGAGGAGCGGGGAATCAAACCTGGTTTTCCCAGATCAGAGTCTGCACTCCTAACCACTACATACTGGCTCTCCAGAGGGCTTGGAGCCATGGGTGACAGAATCGATTCTGATCCACAGAACCGAGTGTACTGATGTTTGCCTCCCCCAGCCCTTGGCTTGCTCCCCGAGCTTAACCAGGCTGCCAGCAGGACAGCAATTCCATACGAACATAAGAGGAGCCATGTTGAATCAGGCCAATGGCCCATCCAGTCCAACACTCTGTGTCACACAGTGGCCAAAAAAACCCAGGTGCCATCAGGAGGTCCACAAGTGGGGCCAGGACACTAGAAACCATCGCACTGTGCCCCCCCCCCCGCCCAAGCATCAAGAATACAGAGAGCAGACAGAGTTCCATCAATACGCTGTGGCTAATAGCCACTGATGGACCTCTGCTCCATATGTTTATCCAATCCCCTCTTGAAGTTGGCTATGCTTGTAGCTGCCACCGCCACCTGTGGCAGTGAATTGTGCATGTTAATCACCTTGGGTGAAGAAGTACTTTCTTTTATCAGTTCTAACCCGACTGCTCAGCAATTTCATTGAGTGCCCAAGAGTTCTTGTATTGTGAGAAAGGGAGAAAAGCATTTCTTTCTCTACCTTCTCTATTCCATGTATAATAATTCCCTTCAGCCACACAGTAATTGGTAGCTTTAGCCAAGCTGCTGGTTCCTGAATGTCATAATGTTGCAACACACACACACACTTATAGATAAGAAAGTTTATTAAGTAATGCAGTTCTTACTCATAACGAATGCCAAGAAAACAACAACAACAAAAGGAAGCTAAAACAAAGCTAGTATACTTTACATCTGACAATTCCTGGAAGGTAGATCTGAGCCCAACCATCATTAGCCTCAGCTTAGCTGGCTCTCCATCTTTCACAAAGAGAAAAATGGGAGAATCTTCTACACTGTGACTCGCTATCACCTGCTGTTGATGAAGAAGCCCAATTTGTGTGAAAAAGCCTAAGCTTTTATGGGCAGTTCTTAAGAGGGCTATATCCAATTACAATTTAGCTCTCAGATGATGTCATCACAGCACAAAGCCATGCTATCCCATGCTTACAGCAATTCAATTAGATTACTTTGATCCATGAAGGGAGGGGGAGCATGAGAAAAGAGCAGGGGTGGAATTCTAGCAGGAGCTCCTTTGCCTATTAGGCCACACCCCCTGATGTAGCCAATCCTCCAAGAACTTACAAGGTTCTTTTTTGTAAGCTCTTGGAGGGTTGGCTACATCAGGGGTGTGTGGCCTAGTATGCAAAGGAGCTCCTGCTAGAATTCCACTCCTGGAAAAAAGTAAGCTATTCTCTCAGGCTTTTACCTTTTCAAGGACATCTCAGCCAGCCCATTTATACAAAAATAGCAGGACCTAGACTGCCGAATAATGGAATGCAGAAGGTTAAAAACTTAAAATATCTTTTTAATTAGTGTTTCACTACACAGAGGCAGTCCTAACAGAGTGAGCCAGAAAGTGAATATTAGCAGGCCTGAAGCCTAACTACCCTTTGTGTACATTACACCTTTTGCAAAAAGTATTGACATTTAGACTTTATACCTTCCATATCCATTTGATTCAAATGCTGTCTCCTATACCCCTTCTCAGATAGTCCTGAGAAGGAATTTTGATTGATTGTTTCCATGTGCGTAGTATAAGCAGGAGATCCTACGATTGTCTGGCAACCAAAAGTTCCAGCTTTTTAGTGTTATCCAGGGTGCACCATGAGGAGGCAAGCTAGAAGTGAAAGGACTGAAGAAATACGGACTAGAGACCTCAGAATTTTGGCTGACTATTGCTGTAAATGGAGGCCTGTCCCAAGTACAGGAAAAACCGAATGCTCCCGTTTCTATCAGTAACAATCTTCCCAACTGTGAATGAAATGTCTACTTTCATGGCACCTGACTTAAACACAACCGCACACCTAAGAACCTTGACATTACCCTGGGACAGGACTTTGAGCTATAAACACCATCTTGACAAATTAGCAGTCAAAATACACACACAAAACAACATTCTCCCAAAATTATGTGTTTCAGTTTGAGTTGTATCTGCTACAACACTTAGTGGGTGATCTAATAGTGCCTACTGTTTGCATCACTAAACTGTATTCCATTGCATCATGCAGTAAAATCCAGTTGGAAAGTGCAGTGAAAGCGGATTGAAAGTGCATTATTTAGCACGTGCGATTGCAGACCAGCCTGGGGTGGTTTCACACACTAAATAATGCACTTTAAATCTACTTTCAATGCACTGCGCAACTGGATTTTACTGTGCAAAATAGCAAAATCCATTTGCAAATGACTGCTGAAGTGGACTTGAGACTGAACCTGCATTATTTAGCATGTGTGAAAGTGTCTCAGGAGTCAGGCCTCCCATCCAGCTGTTCTGAAGACCAAGACATCGACCCTTGACCAATGTTCCCTCTAAGTTGTGAGCAAAAATTCTACTTGGTGAGCTACTGCTGGCATTAAAGTGGTGAGCTGCTGGATCAATTAGTGTGCTCTGGGGTCACCCTTCCTGAGCTAAGACAAAAATGTGTGAGCTGGAGGCTAAAAACCTGTGCGCTAGTTCATGCTAACTCAGCCTAGAGGGAACACTGCCCTCGACCCTCTGAAAGAGCTTTCATGCTGCTTGGCCTGTGGAAAGTCACCATTCATGCGGCTGGTTTTTGAAAGCAATCCAGCTGGGCCCTCCACTGGCAGACAAGATGTTTGCCCCCCCCACAAATATTTTACAGCAGGGGTGGCCAATGGTAGCTCTCCAGATGTTTTTTGCCTACAACTCCCATCAGCCCCAGCCATTGGCCATGCTGGCTGGGGCTGATGGGAGTTGTAGGCAAAAAACATCTGGAGAGCTACCATTGGCCACCCCTGTTTTACAGTTTTACCACATTTGCCATTGCTGAAGAATCAAAAGAAGCTTTTTGAGCCTGAAATAGCTTGGGGGGGGGGTTAATCTGAAATGTGTGGCATTTAGTAGGAAGAACAAAACCTTCTCGATAGCAGCCCCCTACTGGTGGAACTATCTGCCAGAGGAATTGAGGGCCTTGCGGGACCTCACCCAGTTCCGCAAGACCACTCTCTTCCGGTTGGCTTTTAACTGACGCTGAACTTTGTACTGTAGGGAAACTGAAGAAATACTGTTGCCATTGAAACTATATAACACCAAAGAGGCTAGCACCAAATCACTTTTTGACTGTTTTAATGACTGAATGTGAAATTTTATAATATTGTATGGATTTTAACGGTTGTGGTGGTTTTGTGCTGTGAGCCGCCCTGCCTTGGCGGGGAGGGCAGGATATAAATCAAGTAAAGCAAAGCAAAGATGGCACACTGCTTCCTACTCTCTGTGGATCACTGGCACAAATCTGTTCCTCGCATGCTGCCGATACCAGAATAAACCCTGTGGAGGCTCCTAGGCAGTCTAAATCTTGGGGGCTCTCTTGCAAATGATCTCAGTTGGAGCACCCACCCTGCTACCTGCAGACCCCGCTGAAGCCTGCAGGCACCTTCTCAAAAGCCCCTTTTGACAAAGCTGCAGGGGAGAGGCAGAGACAGGCAAACGTGGCAATGACGCCAGGCAAGTCGGACAAACAGCGGCTCAGTTGCTGGATGCGAATGCAGGCTGAGAGGGCTGCAAGCAGGGGGAAACCGGAGGTGGGGGAGCCAGCCTAGGGCCCCTAAAGGCATGAGAGCCAATAGGTCAGTGCCTACTTGGCCTAATTGTTAATTCGGCTCTGTGGGCTGCCCTTGCAAGGGTTGGCTGGAAGTCTTGCCCAGTGGAAGGGACGTAGTCACGGCAGGGCTGACCTTATCACTAAGCAAACTGGGCAATTTCCTAGAGCGCCAGCCTTCTGGAAGCACTGAATAGGGCAACCCCATGTGACTCAGTGATGTTATCAGTTAGGGTTGCCAAGTCCAATTCAAGAAATATCTGGGGACTTTGGGGGTGGAGTCATGAGCAAGGTTGGAACAAGTACAATTGAACTCCAAAGGGAGTTCTGGCCATCACATTGAAAGGGACTGCACACTTTTTCAATGCCTTCCCTCCGTTAGAAATAATGGATAGGGGCATCTTCTTTGGGGGCTCATAGAATTGGCCTCCCTGGTCCAATCCTTTTGAAACTTGGGAGGATGTTTTGAGGAAAGGCATCAGATGCTATGATAAAAATTTGGTGTCTCTATCTCAAAGAACATCCCCCCCCCACGGGCCCCAGATACCCGCGGACCAATTCCCCATTATTCCCTATGGGAATTATTCTCCATAGGGAATAAAGTGCCCAGTAGACATTTCCCTCCCCCCACCTCCACTCTCTAAAGCAGGGGGAGGGCCTCCAAACTGGGGAATCCCCTGCCCCCTCCTTCTCTCTCTCACACACACACACTTACTGGGTCTGATCCCTCCACAACTTTACTTGCTCTGAAAACAAATGCAAAACAAACGGAGGGTCTATGCTCTGACGAAACTGCTGCTGACCCTTCCCCATGAAGCGCTTCCTGTTTCCTGCTCAACTTTAAAGGCACACATTTTAAAAACAGATCTGTTTGCAGGTTTTTAAACCTGCCAGAGCTTTAGAGGTACATGGTGACTGTAAGGGCGGGGCTTCCTCCCCCCACCGGCCAGCTGGCTGGGGGCGGGAGAAGCCTGTAAAACTGGGAGATCCCCCGCTGGGACCTGGGGATTGAGAAGCCTATTATCAGTGCTGGGAGGAGGGGAGAAGTACGCCTTGCCTAGGGTGCCAGACAGTCTAAGGCAGGGGTGTCGAACACTGTTATGAGGGCCAGATCTGACATAAATGAGACCTTGCTGGGCTGGACCATCTCAGCCTGGGCCATTTGTGTACCTATTCAAGATTTGTTAGCAGAGATATCAACTTTATAAAGGACACAAACACAATTAAAGATTTTTTTAAAAAATTCTTAAAACATTAGTACTTGTTGGTCTTAAAGGTGCTTTCTTCGTATTTCTCGCATGGGACCCAGGGAACTGGGTAAAGGAAGCTCTGTCTCTTTCCTTCCTTCTCCAAGGGACAAGGAGGGGGAGGCGCCTCAGCCAATAGAAGGAAGAGAGGCTTGGTTTGGTAACTGTGTTGTGTGATTGAGAGAGCCTGGCAAAGCAAGCTCTGTCTCCTCCCAGCCTCAACCAATGGAGAAAATAGAGGCTTTGCTCTGTAGCTCCTATGCAATTGAGCAAGCAAAGCAAGCTGTTATGCAGAAAGAAGCAAGAGAGAGGGAGAAGGAAGCAGATGACAGCCAGTTGCTCAGGGGCCTGATAGAAGCCCTCCAGGGGCCTGATAGAAGCCTGATTCAGCCCCCAGGTCACATGTTTAACACCCGTGGTCCAGCTGAACTGCAGGCTGAGAGAGTCCGATTCCCCAGGCCAAATAATGGCCTGCAAGGAGAAACTACGAGGGGGGGAGGGTTTGAGAAGACGTGCAGGAACTAGGGTTGCCAGTCCTCAGGTGGATGACCTGGAGAGAACCGTGCGCAAAATACACACACTACAATACATTGCTGAAGATATTATTGATGCATTTGTAAATTCCAAAACACATAAATAAGCATTAACCACATACAATTAAGTCACATGAAAAACATGAACAGTCAATTTCAGCAGTCTCTGACTGAGTGCTCACAATTCACAATAAAGGAATCCACAATCACAGTTGTTGTCTTGGTGTACTCAAGGTACCTTCGCGATGCAGAAGTTCTTGATGACAACTCCAACATGATTTATATGAATAATTGAAGCATAACACGTCTCCCTAGGTAATTCTCCCATGTTTCGGTGACGCCTTTCACAATTATTCATAAATCTGGAACCAATGCTCAAGCGATTATTATGCAGCTAGTCTAGCACTTGCTACAAAGGCATACATGGTTATGCCTTTGAAGCACGTGCTAGAAGCAGGTGTATGCCTTTCAAGCAAGGCATATTAGACCACATCCCCTAATATTAGTGTATTAGGTCACACACTCATTAGCATATTAGGCCACACCATCTGGGAGAATCATGTGCAAACTGAGCTGGTGGTAGCTGGTTCCCAACCCCCACCCCTGCCAGCTCTCCCTCCCTCCCTTCAGCTCCTCCCAGTAGACCTTTAAAGGCACCCACATACCCCAGCATACTTCACAATGCCCAAGAGAGTGGGGGGGGGGGCGTCAGTCCAGCAATCCCTGCGGGGGGGGGCAGACCAAGTGATCTCAAGGGCCGTAAATGGCCCTTGGGCCTGACTTTCCCCACCCCTGGTGTAGTGGTTAAATGTGCGAACTCTTATCTGGGAGAACTGGGTTTGATTCCCCACTCCTCCACTTGCAGCTGTTGGAATGGCCTTGAGACAGCCATAGCTCTCTCAGGAGTTGTCCTTGAAAGGGCAGCTGCTGTGAGAGCTCTCTCAGCCCCACCCACCTCACAGGGTGTCTGTTGTGGGGAGGAAGGTAAAGGAGATTGTAGGCTGTTCTGAGACTCTGTCCTTGAAAGGGGCAGCAGCTGTGAGAGCCCTCTCCAGCCCCACCCACCTCACAGGGTGTCTGTTGTGGGGGGAGGAGATAATGGGAGATTGTAAGCACCTCTGAGTCTCTGATTCAGAGAGAAGGGCGGGGTGTAAATCTGCATTCTTCTTCTTCTACCTCATTCCTCGTCTGGTGAAGTGTGCTTAGAGCACACGAAAGCTTACATCCTGAATAAAAGTTTGTTGGTCTTAAAGGGGCTACTAGACTTCTGCGTTTTCTGGAAGGGCTGAGCAGCGGGGGGGGGGGGGGGGGTCCCCAGAAGGGAGCACAGACAGCCCTGTGCGGGGAGTTACTCCAGAGGAATCCCACTGAGCTGCACGGGGCGCCTCTGGCGGCAGCATCGGGTCTGATGTCTGGTCCCGTCCAGCCCAGCGGGGTCTCCCGGGTGCTGCTCTCGACGAGGAGGGCAGGAAAAACCACGCCTGCCTTTCTTTCTTTTGCCTGCAGCCCCGCCAGGGTTAAAAGCACTCGAGCGGTTTGCTAGAGAGGCCGAGCAAGGAGGGAAGGGTTTACATCTGCATTAGGGGGGGGGGGGGCGCTTCGGGAATGCAACCGTAGAAAAAAGGATCCCGGGAAGCTTTACTCTCGAGTAAGTCCCTGCAGGCCTCTTCTGGTCGACAGACATTCTGCAATCCCATGGCCTAGAAAGGGGTGTGTGTGGCGGCGGCGTTATTGCTTTTAAAACGCGATTTTTTTAAATGTATGATTTCATTTGTTAGCAAGGCCTGAAAGGCGGGATCTGCGTTTTGCAAACGGGAATAAATTCATGGGGGGGGGGGGTGGCTGGGAAGAAGTCTCAGGCGTGATCACAGAGGAGCAGGGCTTATTTTTGTAGCAGGAATTCCTTTGCATCTTAGGCCACACACACTCCTGACGTAGCTTGGGTTGCCAGGGCCAATTCAAGAAATATCTGGGGGCTTTGGAGGTAGAGCCAGGAGACATTGGGGGGTGGAGCCAGGAGCAAGGTTGTGACAAGCAGAATTGAACACCAAAGGGAGTTCTGGCCATCCCATTGAAAAGGACCACTGCACACCTTTTAAATGCCTTCCCTCTGTTGGAAATAATGAAAGATAGGGGCACCTTCTTTGGGGGCTCATAGAATTGGACACACACACGGTTCAATCTTTTTGAAGATTTTTTTCAATCTTTTTGAAATTTGGATGGTGTTTTGAAGAGAGGCACTGAATGCTATGCTGAAAATGTGGTGCTTCTACCTCAAAAAAAACCACACACCCCAGCAGTGGCAGACAGAGCAAGGGGTGAGCTTGCCCGGTGGCAAGTGAGCCCCTGATGAAGTGGGCCCCCTTAAACATTAGACAATATGTTAAAAATGTTAATGACCTCTTAGTAGCTGGAAAATATAACAGAAGTTCCAATATTATTACAGTAATGCAGCTAAAATTTGCATTGTCTTTAGGGTTGCCAGCCTCCAGGTGGGGCCTGGGGATCTCCCACTTTTCCAACTGATCTCCAGCTGGCAGAGGTCAGCTCCCCTGGAGAAAAGGCAATCTGTATTTACATTTAATATCTACTGCATACTACCAGTAAAATGTACAATATATGTACACTGTAATTACTAAAATATATATATACATTTATTTCACAAACGTTTTAATTGTACCTTTTTCCACTTATGTATTTTTTTGAAATTTTTATTTATTTCTTATAAAAATTAAATAATAGCCTTATAGTTGTGGGGGGGGGCTATGTCTCCTGGCAACCAATATTTTTAGACCCAGTCCGCTACTACCCTCAAGCCCCAGATACCCGTGGATCAGTTCTCCATTATATGCTATGATATTGGTCTCCATAGGGAATAACGGAGTGCCCAACAGACATTTCCCTCTCCCCGCCCCTGCTTTCAGATGACCCTGAAGCAGGGGGATGGCCTCCAGACCTGGTGATTGGCAACCCTAGATGTAGCCAGTCCTCCAAGAGCTTACAGGACTCTTAGTATAGGGCCTACTGTAAACATCGGGAGCATTGGTTACACTAGGGAGGTGTGGCCTGATTGTCAAGAGTCACTCCGTCTTGTTCCTCTTGTCATGTGTATCCAGTTGTACAATGCTATGCTGTGCTTCAATGCTATGCTGCGCTTGCTATGCCTTTGATATAACTGTAACTTGTTGCTTATCTGGAGGAAGGGTGGCATGTCTGGGAATTGGCTAGTTGCTAGGTAACCAAGGTCAAAGAGCTGGAGCAGATGAGAACCATGAACTGATAGTGGGCACCTGCGGTGATGAGAACTTAGCAAAAATCCTGCACAAAACCCCTGCTTTGGCTTGAATTATAACGGTCAGGGCAAAGGCTTATAAATTGGGGAAACTGACAGAAAGGTCAGTTCCGACAACGCGTGTGTATGCCCATGAAGCCAGAATAAAGATCTTAAACTTCAACTGTCTTTTCCTTCACTCTCGATCTGACACTGATATGCAAATGAGTTCTTGCTACAAAAAAAAGTCTTGCAGGGAAGGAATCCTTTGTGCCCAGCAGGTGCCCAAATACCTTGCCTTTTGGCCAGAGGTCCCCCATCTGCAATTTCAGGTGGAGGTATTTATGTTATTTTATTTATTTACATTAATTATAATCTGCACTTTAGTGAGGCTCCGTACAACAGCAATACACTCACTAAGAAGAAGATACTGCATTTATATCCCTCCCTCCACTCCATATCTCAGAGTCTCAGAGTGGCTCACAATCTCCTTTATCTTCCTCCCTGACAACAGACACCCTGTGAGGTGGGTGGGGCTGAGAGTGCTCTCTCAGAAGCTGCCCTTTCAAGAACAACCGCTGCCAGAGCTATGACTAACCCAAGGCCATTCCAGCAGCTGCAAGTGAAGGAGTGGGGAATCAAACCCGGTTCCCCCAGATAAGAGTCTGCACACTTAACCACTACACCAAACTGGTGTAGTTCTATGCAATAGAATTTGGGTGGCAGTAATCTGAAAAATGGTATTGAAAGAATGCATAAATGTTAGGAAAAGGAAAAGAAAGGTCCCCTGTGCAAGTACCAGTCGTTTCTGACCCTGGGGTGACGTTGCTTTCACAACGTTTTCACAGCAGACTTTTTACGGGGTGGTTTGCCATTGCCTTCCCCAGTCATCTACGCTTTCCCCCCAGCAAGCCGGGTACTCATTTGACCAACCTCGGAAGGATGGAAGGCTGAGTCAACCTCAAGCTGGCTACCTGAACCAGCTTTCGCTCGGATCGAACTCAGGTCGTGAGCAGAGGGCTCCAACTGCAGTACTGCAGCTTTACCAAGGAGAGCCAGTTCGGTGTAGTGATTAAGTTTGTGGACTCTTATCTGGAAGAAGTGGTTTGATTCCTCCCTCCTCCACTTGCACCTGTTAGCATGGCCTTGGGTCAGCCATAGCTCTGGCAGAGGTTGTCCTTGAAAGGGCAGCTGCTGTGAGAGCCCTCTCCAGCCCCACCCACCTCACAGGGTGTCTGTTGTAGGGGAGGAAGGGAAAGGAGATTGTGAGCTGCTCTGAGACTCTTCGGAGTGGAGGGCAGGATATAAATCCAATATCTTCTTCACTCTGCGCCACATGGCTCTTTATAAATGTTAGAGTGACCCACAAAATGCTGCAAAATGGCATTGTCAGTTCCAACTTGCAGCAAATTTAGACCCCATGCGCTAAGGTATCCAATAGCTTTGTGAAGCCCTTTGTCCAGGGCTGCACTGTTGCTTGCTTAAAAAAGCCCTCTTGAACCATACAGTTCTTCCTTTGCAGAAAGCCAGGAGAGGGGGTGCTACCTGACCCCCCTGAGGCAGACCATGCTGGGGGCCATAATTCAGAAGGCAAGTGTCCAGGCCAGCCAGTGGAGGGACTGCAGAGCTCCCTCTAGCTCCTGAGAATAGCTGAGCTCAGTCGTTCTGCACCAGCTGGAGTTTCTGAATTGGTTTTGTGGGGAGGCTGATGTACACTGCATTGATCTCATCTAGTCTCCATGTCATTGGGGTGTGGATCCTGGTGGCCAGATCAGCTATAGCAGAGTTGGCCAAACTGTGGCTCGGGAGCCACATGTGGCTCTTTCCACACATATTGTGTGGCTCTTGAAGCCCCCACCACCCTGTTGGCTGGCTTGGAAAAGGCATTTATTTCTTTAAATCACTTCCCCAAGCCAAACCAGCCAGTGGTTTGGAAAATGCATTTAAAGTTAAAGTTGTTTTCCTTCCTTCCTTCCTTCCTTCCTTCCTTCCTTCCTTCCTTCCTTCCTTCCTTCCTTCCTTCCTTCCTTCCTTCCTTCCTTCCTTGTCTTGTGGCTCTCAAACATCTGATGTTCATGTCCTGCGTCTCTCAGACATCCAACATTTATTCTATGTGACTCTTAAGTTAAGCAAGTTTGGCTACCCCTAAACTATAGCAAGGGAAGGGGCCATTTTTCAAGCTAGGCGGAGTTGGGAGAAAGCCTTTTTTTGCAACTGCGCTGACTTTATTTTTTCTATTTTATTTCATGAATTCAATTTCTTTCCCGATGGTGGTCTGCTGATTGTAAGGCCCATCGGGATACGTGCTCCTCCAGCAATAATGTTGGCTCCAGTATAATGTCGAGACTTTGAACTGAGTCAGCGATGCTTAGCTAAACCCACTGAAAGTGAGGAACAAAATAGCCTTCAAGAGTTTTCCTTTGAGGAGCCATCTGTGGTGTTTAAGCCCTTCCAAGTCGCTTTGTCCTGGGCTCCAGTTTACCTTGAGCTGCACCCACTAGACAGACGGGTCCCCAGAAATTGGAGGGCAAGCTCATAACACCCACCGCAGGTATTTAAAGAGCCAAGTGGGGATGTTTTTCTTCCCTGAAGGACCAAAGAAACATATCTTTAAAAGTGTGATACTTAGTGAGAGCTAGTTTAGTATAGTAGATAAGTGCGCTGGCTCTTATCTGGGAGAACAGGGTTTGATTCCCCACTCCTCCACAAACACCTGCTAATGTGACCTTGAGTCAGCCACAAGTTCTCACAGAGCTGTTCCTTTCAAGAACAGTTTCTGTCAGAGCTCTCTCACCTCCACTTACTGCACAGGGTGTCTGTTGTGGGGAGGAGAAGAGAAAGGAGATTGTAAGCTGCTCTGAGACTCCTTTGGGTAGTGGGCAGGGTATAAATACAATAATCATCTCCTCCTCCACTTCCTCCTCCTGATCCACAAACTACAACACGGACACTCCTGATCCACATAGGTGTCTCTTAGCCAGAGAGAGTGGTACAACTTAGTTCTCTTTCCGTTTCTTTCTGCTTTTTTTGATATCTTTCCCTCCCCCTCTTCATAAAGTGAATCCGGCGAAGACAGAGGTCCTTTGCTTGGGTCGGGGCGCTCTGGGAGGGGAAATACCTCTCCCGGTCTTTGACGGGGCGCCACTGAAAGCGCCACTGGGAGTCCTACTGGAGCCTTCATTATCAATGGAGGCCCAGATAGCAGCCGCTGCCAAGTCAGCCTTTTTTCATCTGAGGCGGGCAAGGCAGTTGGCCCCCTTCCTAGAGTGTCGGGACCTGGCAACAGTGATACACGCAATGGTCACCTCGAGACTGGATTACTGTAATGCCCTCTACATGGGGCTGCCTTCGTGCCAAACCCGGAAGCTGCAGCTAGTGCAGAACGCGGCTGCCAGACTGTTGTTGGGGCTCCCAAAGCGGGAGCACATACAGCTGGGGCTGCGTGAACTGCACTGGCTGCCAGTTATATACCGCATTCGTTACAAAGTGCTGGTTATTACCTTTAAAGCCCTATATGGCCGAAGACCTGCCTACCTTAGGGACCGTCTCCCCGTATGAACCCCAGAGAGCACTGAGGTCAGCAGGGAAGAACCTGCTGACTATCCCTGGGCCAAAAGAGGTAAGACTCCAGAGTACCCGTACTCGGGCTTTCTCTGCTATGGCTCCACAGCTGTGGAATCAGCTTCCAGAAGAAATGCAGGCCCTGCGGGACTTTGAACAGTTCCGCAGGGCCTGCAAGACCATCTTATTCTGAACGGCCTTCACCAGCTGAAACTACTAAACTATCAAGCAAACTTGCCAGCGATTATAGCACCAAATACACTAATGTTTTTAGAATTTTAATAGATTTTAATTAATTGTAGTTAAATGTTATTTATTGTACAATGTATGTATTAAGTTCTTGTTGTTAGCTGCCCTGAGCCACTTTGGCAGGGAGGGCGGGATACAAATAAAATGTGACTGACTGACTGACTGAAAATGTCTTTCCATAATCGGAGGCAATCCAAGAGAAAGGGGAAGGAGATGGAAGAGAAGGACCCAGAAGATGCTGGAAGCGGCAAGAGATTGAGGAAAGGTCTGCATCTGATCCAAGCAGGGCGTGGTGTTGAATTTTGGGAAAGAGCTGTGCCGGAAATCTTGCCTGAGGACACTAGGACTGCAGAGGAACGCAGCCGATGCTTCCGGCAGTTCTGTTACCAGGAGGCTGATGGGCCCCGAGAAGTTTGCAGTTGGCTCCATGGACTTTGCAACCACTGGTTGAAGCCGGAGAAGCACACCAAGAAGCAGATCCTGGACCTGGTGATCCTGGAGCAGTTCCTGACTGTCCTGCCCCAGGAAATGCAGTGCTGGGTCAGAGGATGTGGGCCGGAGACCAGTTCCCAGGCAGTGGCCCTGGCCGAAGGTTTCCTCCTGAGTCAGGCAGAGGAGAGGAGGCAGGCAGAACAGGTGAGGGGTTTTCATTCACTCAGTTCATGCAATTATCTTATCTTAAGACACATTTTATTCTGACACCTTTGCCAGCTGGGAATCCATTGTGTTTCTCCATATTTGCCATCTTATCTCAAGTGCTGCTTCCTTTCCTGAATCCAACTCGAACATCTGACATTTCTCATTCCACAGAGTGTAACAGTCTTCACTGTAAGATTTTGAGCATCTCTTTACTCCCATGAGAAATTAATGCAAAGGTCCAGTAGTTGCTGCAGTCTTTGATGCCTCCTTTTGTTGGAATTGGACAATGGTTTTAAACGATGAAGGAAAAGTTCTTGTAGAGCCTGTCAGAGCTCTCTCATACGGTGTCTGTTGCGGGGAGGGGAAGGGAAAGGAGATTGTAAGCCCCTCTGAGACTTCTTTGGGTGGTGTAGGGTGGTGTATAAATCCAGTCTTCTCCTCTCTTCTCTCCTCTTCTTTCTCCCAGTTGCTCTCAATGCAGTTTTCCCTTCATTATCTAAAACCATTACATAAGAACATAAGAGAAGCCATGTTGGATCAGGCCAATGGCCCATCCAGTCCAACACTCTGTGTCACACAGTGGCCAAAAAATTATATATATACATATACATACATACATATATATATATATATACACACTCTGTGGCTAATAGCCACTGATGGACCTCTGCTCCATAATTTATCTAAACTCCTCTTGAAGCTGGCTATGCTTGTAGCCGCCACCACCTCCTGTGGCAGTGAATTCCACATGTTAATCACCCTTTGGGTGAAGAAGTACTGTACTTCCTTTTATCTGTTTTAACTTGACTGCTCAGCAATTTCATCGAATGTCCACGAGTTCTTGTGTTGTGAGAAAGGGAGAAAAGGAATTCTTTCTCTACTTTCTCCATCCCATGCATCATCTTGTAAACCTCTATCATGTCACCCTACAGTCGACGTTTCTCCAAGCTAAAAACCCCAAGCGTTTTAACCTTTCTTCATAGGGAAAGTATTCCAACCCTTTAATCATTCTAGTTGCTCTTTTCTGGACTTTTTGCAATGCTATAATATCCTTTTTGAGGTGCGGTGACCAGAATTGTACACAGTATTCCAAATGAGACCATTGGTTCCTCTTAAAAAAATTTTTCTTGAAAGGAATCTGTCATACTTTCATTTTATTTTATATAACTCCTCAGTGTATTGCTCCCATATTTTCTTAGATATTTCTACCTCTAGATATATTACTAGGCTGGGAAAAAAACCCAACTTTTATTCTTGGCCCTGTGGTTGAAACAGCTCTGATGCTGGATGCAGGGATGAAGAAACCGGGACCGATTTCGCATTCACCCTTACGCCGTTCACATGTCCGTCTTCTCAGTGTGGCGTCCTCCCGATTTCCCACTATTTGCGGGGGCGGGGGGGGGGGTGCAGCAAACATTGCGGTTTTTGTGCAGCAAACGGAAACCACTAAAAACCAGTTTCTGTTTCCTGCACGAAAACCGCGATGTTTGCTGCAGCCCTGATGCAAATAGTGGGAAATCGGGAGGACGCCATGCTGAGAAGACAGAAGTGAGAGCAAAGTAAGGTGAGTGCAAAATCAGCCTTAGTGGGGGTCAGGATTCGTATCCTCAGCCTGTTCCATTCCTTCTCTTACCTGCCTCCCTTGCTGTTGTTTCAGATTTGGGGACAGCCCATGAAGATGGACGCAAAGTTCTCTGAGGAAGAAGGAGGTCCTCCATCAGAGAAAGGCCAGAGGGCGCAGGCCCAGGAGCATGCCCAAGATGCCCTCTCAAGTGGTAAGGGTGTCCGTGCCCAGATGGGATTGGGGGACCTAGTCAAGTTGTTCAGGACAGGAGAAAAGGGGGATACTTTTGCAGACTATATAGAATGGAGTTCTGGGGAACAAAGTGTCACAAGATATAGAGATGGTCACACCACTTAAAGGGAAGAAGAAGAAGAAATTGAATTTATATTCCACCCTGAATCTCAGTCTCAGAGCAGCTTACAATCTCCTTTCCCTTCCTCCCCAACAACAGACACCCTGTGAGGTGGGTGGGCCTGAGAGGGCTCTCACAGCAGCTGCCCTTTCAAGGACAACCTCTGCCAGAGCTATGGCTGACCCAGGGCCATGCTAGCAGGGGCAAGTGGAGGAGTGGAGAATCAAACCCGGTTCTCCCAGATAAGAGTCCACACACTTAACCACTACACCAAACTGGGAGAGTAGACAGAATCATGGAAAGAGTTCCATCCTTATTTATATTAAATACAGTGTGGGTATCTAGCCTTCCTTCTATTAGAGGGCCTCAAGATGGCTGAAAAAAAGAACAGGAAGAGAAATCTGGGTGTAGCTCTTAGTCATGGTGAATAGATGGAGGCTTCATGTTCTCCTGACCTGGGTGGCCAAGGCAAGCCCTATCTCATCAGATCTCAGAAGCCAAGCAGGACCAGCCCTAGTTTGTTCTCACAGGGGAGACCACCAAAGAAGCCCAGGGCTGCTCTGCAGAGTCAGACAATGAAATCCCACCTATGAATGTCTCTGGGCTTGAATACCTCTGGGTTCACTGTAAGTCGGCTGTGTCTCACTGTGATCTCAAGAAGAAGAAGAAGAATTGCAGATTTATACCCCCCCTTCTCTCTGAATCAGACTCAGAGCAGCTTACAATCTCCCATATCTCCCCCCCCCCACAACAGACACCCTGTGAGGTGGGTGGGGCTGGAGAGAGCTCTCCCAGGAGTTGCCCTTTCAAGGACAACTTCTGCCAGAGCTATGGCTGACCCAAGACCATTCCAGCAGGTGCAAGTGGAGGAGTGGGGAATCAAACCCGGTTCTCCCAGATAAGAGTCCACGCACTTAACCACTACACCAAACTGGCACCAAACTGAAGGGTATGATCACTTCAATGAAAATTGTTAGTCTTTAAGGTGCTGGTGGACTTTTAGTCTTTTCTTCAGCTGGGACTTGACTGCCGTTTACAAACACACATGTCCCATGTTATGGGGCAGCATCCCTCTGGAACCCCATTGGTAGGGGCAATAATTTAGTTCTATTTAAAGGCTTTCTGTGGGCATCTGTTGGACCACAAACAGAGACAACAGTGGACTAGACAACCCATGGCCTGGCACCCCCATGAGGTCTGAGGGCAGAGCACGGGTGGACATGATGTCATGTCGAGGTGATGTCATGTTTGAGGTGACAAAAGAGGAGGTCCTACAACTAATAGACAAATTAAAAACTAATAAGTCACCGGGTCCAGATGGCATACATCCGAGAGTTCTGAAAGAACTCAAAGTTGAACTTGTGGATCTTCTAACAAAAATCTGTAATCTTTCATTGAAATCTGCCTGCGTTCCTGATGACTGGAAGGTAGCAAATGTCACCCCCATCTTTAAAAAGGGTTCCAGAGGAGATCCAGGAAATTACAGGCCAGTCAGTCTGACTTCAATACCGGGGAAGTTGGTAGAAACCATTATCAAGGACAGAATGAGTAGGCTCATTGATGAACACGAGTTATTGAGGAAGACTCAGCATGAGTTCTGTAGGGGAAGATCATGCCTCACTAACCTGCTACATTTCTTTGAGGGAGTGAACAAACATGTGGACAAAGGAGACCCGATAGATGTTGTTTACCTTGACTTCCAGAAAGCTTTTGATAAAGTTCCTCATCAAAGGCTCCTTAGAAAGCTTGAGAGTCATGGAGTAAAAGGACAGGTCCTCTTGTGGATCAAAAACTGGCTGAGTAATAGGAAGCAGAGGGTGAATATAAATGGGCAGTCTTCGCAGTGGAGGACGGTAAGCAGTGGGGTGCCGCAGGGCTCGGTACTGGGTCCCATGCTCTTTAACTTGTTCATAAATGATTTAGAGTTGAGAGTGAGCAGTGAAGTGGCCAAGTTTGCGGATGACACAAAATTGTTCAGGGTGGTGAGAACCAGAGAGGATTGTGAGGCACTCCAAAGGGATCTGTTGAGGCTGGGTGAGTGGGCGTCAACGTGGCAGATGCGGTTCAATGTGGCCAAGTGTAAAGTAATGCACATTGGGGCCAAGAATCCCAGCTACAAATACAAGTTGATGGGGTGTGAACTGGCAGAGACTGACCATGAGAAAGATCTTGGGGTCGTGGTAGATAATTCACTGAAAATGTCAAGACAGTGTGCGTTTGCAATAAAAAAGGCCAACGCCATGCTGGGAATTATTAGGAAGGGAATTGAAAACAAATCAGCCAGTATCATAATGCCCCTGTATAAATCAATGGTGCGGCCTCATTTAGAGTACTGTGTGCAGTTCTGGTCGCCGCACCTCAAAAAGGATATTATAGCATTGGAGAAAGTCCAGAAAAGGGCAACTAGAATGATTAAAGGGCTGGAACACTTTCCCTATGAAGAAAGGTTGAAACGCTTAGGGCTCTTTAGCTTGGAGAAACGTCGACTGCGGGGTGACATGATAGAGGTTTACAAGATAATGCATGGGATGGAGATAGTAGAGAAAGAAGTACTTTTCTCCCTTTCTCACAATACAAGAACTCGCGGGCATTCGATGAAATTGCTGAGCAGAAAGGTTAAAATGGATAAAAGGAAGTACTTCTTCACCCAAAGGGTGATTAACATGTGGAATTCACTGCCACAGGAGGTGGTGGTGGCCACAAGCATAGCCACCTTCAAGAGGAGGTTAGATAAAAATATGGAGCAGAGGTCCATCAGTGGCTATTAGCCACAGTGTGTGTGTGTGTGTATATATATATATATATATTTGTCCGCTGTGTGACACAGAATGTTGGACTGGATGGGCCATTGGCCTGATCTAACATGGCTTCTCTTATGTTCTTATGTCGATGTCTCATCTGGCCACATATATGGATGTGAAGTCAGAGCAACAGTAGATGCCCTGGAAACCCATTGGTAGTACTCGTTAAGATTTTCAGAGCCTTGGCTGATGCACTCAAATCAGATCTGAGTTTGGGCAGGATGTGATGGCAGCAACATGATTTCAGGCCCCCTCTATTTCTCTTGCCAGTCTGGACTCAAGGAGAGTCATAAGAACATAAGAGAAGCCATGTTGGATCAGGCCAGTGGCCCATCCAGTCCAACACTCTGTGTCACACAGTGGCCTAAACAACCAGGTGCCATCAGGAGTTCCCCCAGTGGGGCCAGGACACTAGAAGGCCTCCCACTGTTGTCCTCCCAAGCAGCAAGAATGCAGAGCATCACTGCCCCAGACAGAGAGTTCCAACAATACGCTGTGGCTAATAGCCACTGATGGACCTCTGCTCCATTTGTTGATCCAATCCCCTCTTGAAGCTGTCTGTGCTTGTAGCCACCACCACCTCCTGTGGCAGTGAATTTCACATGTTAATCACCCTTTGGGTAAAAAGGTACTTCCTTTTATCCGTTCTAACCCGACTGCTCAGCAATTTCATTGAATGCCCACGAGTTCTCATATTGTGAGAAAGAGTGAAAAGTATTTCTTTCTCTACCTTCTCTATAATCATGTAAACCTCTGCCATGTCACCCCTCAGTTGACATTTCTCCAAGCTAAAGAGCCCCAAGTTTGACCTGACATCCCCCACCCAGCCATTTCTATGAGGGGGAGGCTGCATCATCCTTGTTCATCCAATTCCGCCCTGAGCCTGCTTCGGCAGGGGAGGGCGGGGTACAAATAAATTTATTATTATTATTATTATTATTATTATTCCCTCCACTTCTGGCCATGTTTCCTCCCAGCCTTGCCACATCTACCTCAGACCTGGCCAGAAGCCACTGCCCTCCCTTCTCCCCTCTGAGGGATTCCAAAATCCTTTAGCCTGCTCCACACATGTAGGAGAGGTCAGGAGTTGTGAAGGCTCTCAGGAACTAGAATTGTACTGTTGGGCAGTGAATTCCATGTGTTAATCACCCTTTAGGTGAAGAAGTATTTTGAGTCCAGAGGGCCCAGCAGGCAGGAGAATGGTGTGCCTGAGTTTTTGGCCTCATCCAGTCTGGAAGCTTCAGCCCTTGGAGCTCCAGAGTTCACAGGGCACATTTCAAGCCTCACAGAAAAGATGGCAGCATTTATAACACCGTGAGGCTTATGGGTACCTGGTGCTTCTGTTCTGACTCTCTCACACTTTACAAAAAGTCATTGCAAATTTTCCTGGGTGTAAAGAAGACAAGGTTTGACAACTGTGGGAACAGGGCTGCATGAAGCAGAATTCAAAGAAGCAAAGAAAACGGGAACCCAAGGTTGGCATTCATCCCTCCAATTTTGTCTCCCTTGCAGGCAGTGAAGAGATGTTGTCGAGCCGTCATCTTTGCAGAGGAGTGGAAACGGCTGCTCGACGTCTGATGCAGGTAGGGGAGAAGTGGGGGGAGGGAGAGTCAGGCTCCCCCTTCCTTTCTCAAGGAGGCTTTTGGTCCTGCTGACTGAGGAGAGGGAGGCTCTGATCCCTGCTCTCTTTACACATCCCAAACGCCACATCCTGCCCTCTCCTAGAATTCCCCTGCGGAGAGTGTAGTCCAGGAGTGGCCAAACTCGCTTAATGTAAGAGCCATATAGAATAAACATCAGCTGTTTGGAGAGCCACAAGACTTGGAATATCAGATGTTTGAGAGCAGGCAGACAGGCAGGAAGATAGTTGGGGGAGGGAGAGGTGGAAAGAAAGCAACTTTAAGTTTAAATGCCTTCCCCCCCCAAGCATGCTGGCGGGGTGGTGGGGGCTTTGAGAGTCCACACAATATGTGTGAAAGAGCCACATCTGGCCACTTCTGGTGTAGTCTCTGCCTGGGATGACCTCTGATGAGGGACTCTGCTTTGTCTTTCAGTTTCCCTTTTTCTTTGAGGAGGTGGCCGTGTATTTCGCCCCAGCTGAGTGGGCCCTGCTGGATCCGGGCCAAAGAGCTCTCCACAGGGAAGTCATGCTGGAGAACTATGGAAATGTGGCTCTTCTGGGTAAGGATCTTCCATAGTTGCCATGGGTGCGAATTGCTGCCATTGAGATGATCTCTGAATCAAAGTATTGCACAGTAGTATATGTCCCTTGAGAGTCCCTTGGACTGCAAGAAGATCCAATCAGTCAGTCCTAAGGGAAATCAACCCAGACTGTTCCCTGGAAGGTCAGATGCTGAAGCTGAAGCTCAAATACTTTGGCCACCCAATGAGAAGGGAGCATTCACTGGAGAAGATCCTGATGCTGGGAAAGACAGAAGGTAAAAAAAGGAGGGGACGGCAAAACATGAGATGGCTGGACAGCGTTACTGATGTAACAAACACGAATTTGAGCAGACTTCGGAGGATGGTGGAAGACAGGAGGGCCTGGCGTGACTTTGTCCATGGGGTCGCAAAGAGTCGGACTCGACTGTGCGACCGAACAACAACAACATATGTGTGAGGCCTCCCCAGCTTCTTGAGAGCCAGTTTGGTGTAGTGGTTAAGAGCATGGACTCTTATCTGGGAGTCTTATCTCCTTCTTCTTCTTGGCTGCCATGGGGGCTTTGAGGAGTTGGGGTAGCAGTGGAAGTGATGTTCAGCATGACTGGGTAGAGCAATATATAAGCCACCCTGCTGATCCAGGGGCAACTGAGGCCCGTGTTGTGGCCATCACCCAAGCCAGAGAGGTTGTCTTGGCGAAAGGCATAGGCAGGGCTGAGAGGCCCTCAGGAAGATTATGGAAGGGGCCAGATCCCAGTTTCTCAGTCACCAGCCTTCATAACACACCCTTCCCCCTGGATGGGATTACAGCCATCAGCTCTGACTGTAATCTGTAAAGAAGAAGAAGACTACAGATTTATACCCCACCCTTCTCTCTGAATCAGAGACTCAGAGCAGTTTACAATCTTCTCCCCCCCACAACAGACACCCTGTGAGGTGGGTGTGGCTGAGAGGGCTCTCACAGCAGCTGCCCTTTCAAGGACAACTCCTGCAGTAGCTATGGCTGACCCAAGGCCATTCTGGTAGATCCAAGTGGGTAGCCATGTTGGTCTGAAGCAGCCGAACAAAGCAGGAGTCAAGTTGCACCTTTAAGGCCAAGTTTTATTCAGAACGTAAGCTTTTGTGTGATCTCTAAGCACACTTTTTCACCATGTGATCACAGCCAGTTTGCCCTCTTAATCGACAAACTGCATGTATTTCGGCCCACAATATCTGATCCTCTCGTCTGATGAAGTGTACTTAGAGAGCACACGAAAGCTTACATTCTGAATAAAACTTGGTTAGTCTTAAAGGTGAAGCTTGACTCCTACTTTGTCCAAGGCTATTCCAGCAGCTGTAAGTGGAGGAGTGGGGAAATCAAACCCAGTTCTCCCAGATAAGAGGCCGCACACGTAACCACTGCACCAAACTGGCTCTCAGAAGAAGATATTGGATTTATATCCCACCCTATACTCTGAATCTCACAGTCTCAGAGCGGTCACAATCTCCTTTACCTCCCCCCGCAAACAGACACCCTGTGAGATGGGTGGGGCTGAGAGAGCTCTTGCAGCAGCTGCCCTTTCAAGAACAACACCTATGAGAGCTATGGCTGACTCAAGGCCATTCCAGCAGGTGCAAGTGGAGGAGTGGGGAAATCAAACCCAGTTCTCCCAGATAAGAGGCCGCACACATAACCACTACACCAAACTGGCTCGCAGAAGAAGATATTGGATTTATATCCCACCCTATACTCTGAATCTCACAGTCTCAGAGCCGTCACAATCTCCTTTACCTCCCCCCGCAAACAGACACCCTGTGAGATGGCTGGGGCTGAGAGAGCTCTTGCAGCAGCTGCCCTTTCAAGAACAACGCCTATGAGAGCTATGGCTGACTCAAGGCCATTCCAGCAGGTACAAGTGGAGGAGTGGGGAATCAAACCCAGTTCTCCCAGATAAGAGTCTGCACACTTAACCACTAAACCAAACTGGCTCCCCAAAACTGTAAAGGCTCACCAAACTGTAAAGGATCCATCTCCCTTCCAGAGCATCCCCGGCAAGTGTTTATCTAGCTGCTGCTTATAGACTGCCAATGCGGGAGAGCTCTCCATGTCCCTTGGTAGCTGAACGACTCTTACTGTAATTTTTTTTTTCTAATATCCAGCTAGTACTTTCCCAGCCCTAGTTTAAACCCAGTATTGCGAGTCCTTTCCTCTGCTGCCAACAGGAACAGCTCCCTGCCCTCCTCTAAGTAACAGCCCTTCAAAGACTTCAACAGTGGAATCATTGTGTTACTTCTCCAGAACTTCCTCCTTTCAATTCCTTTCGAATGTTTATGCTTCTCTTCTAACTCTTTGCTGTTTTTCTCCTAATTCTTGTTTTTGTTTTATGGCACTGGAGTGGTAGTCCTTGTTCATTTTATGCTCTTCTATTTCTTTTTTTTAGATTCTTATTAGGCTTTCTGATTTCCATTTCTGGCTTCCTCTTATTTCTGATTTGATTTGCAGCGCTTAGTGACTGTAATGGGTCTCCGTTTTATCTCTTTGTCTGATTCCTTTCAATAGGTCTGTTAATTGTACAGCAGTACTAGATCATTCTTTTTTTTTGTATGTGTGTGAGATTATTTATCTTATTTATTTGTTGAGATCTGTTGTGTTACTTATATACTATCCATCTACATACTTCCAAAAGTTGACTTTATTCAGTCTGTTGTAAACCTTTCAAATTTCAATAAACTTTTGAATATTAAAAGAGAGAGAGAGCAATCGTGTCCCCGCTTTCAACTTCCCCTTCTCCAAACTGAAGTCCCTCAGCCTTTCCTCATAAGGCTTGGTCTCCAAGGAAACGAGGGGGAATGACTCTGTGCCATTTCCCCCCTTTAAAACACATATACGTTGTCTGGAGAGAAAAGAGAGCTCTACAGGAGGGCCTGGCAGGAAAAAGATGTGACCAGCGTCTCAATTTGGTAGGAAAGAAGATCTGATAAATTAAAGACACCCCCATTCCTGAACACTGCCTGATTGCTGGCATGGCTTCTTGCCTGGGTGCTGATGGAAACTCTTTCCTTCATTCCAGCAGCAGCAGTAGAGGAGACGGCTGAGGAATTCCAGGGGTTCTCTTTGGAAAAAGCCAAGAAGGAAGATGCCGAGGGAAACTTGGGAGAGGGAGACAGACCACAGCAGCAGGAGGAAAGCCACTTAGGTAAGAACATAAGAATGTAAGAGAAACTATGTTAGATCAGGCCACTGGCCCTTCCAGTCCAACACTCTGTGTTACACAGTGGCCAAAAAAATAGGTGCCATCAGGAGGTCCACCAGTGGGGCCAGGACACTAGAAGCCCTCACACTGTTGCCCCTCCCAAGCACCAAGAATACAGAGCATCACTTCCCCAGACAGAGAGTTCCAACAATACGCTGTGTATAATAGCCACTGATGGACCTCTGTTCCATATGCTTATCCAATCCCCTCTTGGAGCTGGCTATGTTTGTAGCTGCCATCACTTCCTGTGGCAGTGAATTCCATGTGTTAATCACCCTTTCGGTGAATAAGTACTTCCTTTTATCCATTCTAACCTGACTGCTCAGCAATTTCATGGAGTGCCCACAAGTTTTTGTATTGTGAGGAAGGGAGAAAACTATTTCTTTCTCCACCTTCTCTATCCCATGCATAATCTTGTAAGCCTCTATCATGTCACCCCTCAGTCGATGTTTCTCCAAACTAAAGAGCCCCAAGCATTTTAACCTTTCTTCATAGGGAAAGTGTTCCTGCCCATTAATCATTCTTGTTGCCCCTTTCTGGGCTTTTTCCAATGTAAGAGCAGGGATAAACCTATTCTTGTCTCCATGAAATCCCAATCCAAAAAGAAAAGTATTTCTTAAAGAGAAGGAACAAAGGCCTCGATCCTAACTAGAGAATCTACGCCAGGGAAAATGAAAATGTGGCCTTTGCAAAGACCTTCAGTCACAGAATGAACGTCATATGGCAGACCCCAGTTCCCTCAAGAGAGAAAATAGATAACTGCTTGTAGTGGAGAAAGAGCCTCAGTGTGAAAAGAGCCTTTACTTCACATCAAGGGGAAGGGACGATGGCTCAGTGGTAGAGCATCTGCTTGGGAAGCAGAAGGTCCCAGGTTCAATCCCCGGCATCTCCAACTAAAAAGGGTCCAGGAAAATAGGTGTGAAAAACCTCAGCTTGAGACCCTGGAGAGCCGCTGCCAGTCTGAGTAGACAGTACTGACTTTGATGGACCAAGGGTCTGATTCAGTATAAGGCAGCTTCATATGTTCATATGTTCATCAAAGAAGTCACCCAGCTGGGGAGCCCTATAAACATAATTAAAATCAAGCATCTCTTCGCGTAGAAGGCATAATGTACTTTTAAGGTGTATATTACTGTACACTTCAGTGTACAGCAGAAAGAGGCCACTGAAATATTTGGAGTGCAGATGGAAATTCAGGTGCAGATCAGGCTTCCTTTCATGGGTTCTAACAAGATCTCTTTCTTTATTCCAGCCAGAGTTGATCAGAGGAATGAGGAGGGTGAGGAACTGCATTCTCTATTGCCAGATGAAGTCAGGAACAAAGACTTGAGAGGAAACTTCCAAAATCAAGGTGAATCTAAGAGAAAGAAAAGAAGCCACACAGCCAAGAAGAGGGGTAAACCCGTTCTTTGCCAAGGGGTGGATGTCCAAGAAGTAATTCGCACAGTGAAGGAAACATACAAGTGCTTGGCTTGTGGAATGAACTTCTCAGATCAATCCCAGTATAATGCCCACTTACAAATCCACAGTAGAAAGAAGACCTATCAATGGCTGGAGTGTGGAAAGACCATGATTCACAGAGCAGAGAGCCTTAGACATCTAAGAACACGTACAGGAGAGAAATTGTATAGCTGCTCAGACTATGGGAAGAGCTGCTCAGAGAAATCAGATCTTGTTCGACACCAAAGGATTCAGTCAGGACTGAAACTATTTATTTCCAGAGACACTGGAATGGCAATCTCTGAGGGAAGAAAAGGCAATATACTTTTTGCAAAGCACAGTATAACGAAGACATGTAAATGCTTTCGGTGCAGAAAGCACTTCAGGTACAAATCACAGCTCCTTTTGCACAAAAGAATCCACACACGAGGAAAGCTTCTGGAATGTTCAGAGTGTGGGAAGAGATTCAGTCACAGTAGCAGCCTACAAAAGCATCAAAGAACCCACACAAGCGAGAAGCCTTTGGAATGCTCAGAGTGTGGAAAGAGATTCAGTCAGAGTAGCCATCTTCAGTGTCATCTAAGAACCCACACAGGGGAGAAACCTTTTGAATGCTATGACTGTGGGAAGGGATTCAGTCAGAGTGCTGATCTTCAAAAACATCAAAGAACTCACAAAGGGGAGAAGCCTTTTGAATGCTCAGAGTGTGGGAAGAGATTCAGTCGCAGTAGCGCTCTTCAAAAACATCTAAGAACCCACACAGGGGAGAAGCCTTTTGGATGCTCAGAGTGTGGGAAGGGATTCAGTAATAGAACCCATCTTCAGTGTCATCTAAGAACTCACACGGGGGAGAAGCCTTTTGAATGCTCAGAGTGTTGGAAGAGATTCAGTCAGAAAAGCAGTCTTCAGTCTCATCTTAGAACCCACACGGGAGAAAAACCTTTTGAATGTTCAGAGTGTGGGAAGAGATTCATTCACAGTAGCACTCTTCAAGAACATCATCGAACCCACACAGGGGAGAGACCTTTTGAATGCTCAGAGTGCGGGAAGAGATTCAGTTGCAGCAGTTATCTTCAAAAGCATCAACGAACCCACACAGGGGAGAAACCTTTTAAATGTTCTGAGTGTGGGAAGAGATTCTGTCAGAATGGCAGTCTTCAAAACCACCTAAGCATCCACACAGGGGAGAAGACTTTTGAATGCTCAGAGTGTGGGAAAAGATTCAGTCAGAATAGCAATCTTCAAAAGCATCTAAGAACCCACACAGAGGAGAAGCCATTCAAATGCTCAGAATGTGGGAAGAGATTCAGACAGAATGGCAGTCTTCAAGAACATTTAAGAATCCACACAGGGGAGAAGACTTTTGAATGCTCAGAGTGTGGGAAGAGATTCAGACAGAATGGCAGTCTTCAAGAACATTTAAGAATCCACACAGGGGAGAAGCCTTTTGAATGCTCAGAATGTGGGAAGAGATTCGGTTTTAGCAGATATCTTCAAAAGCATCAAAGAACCCACACAGGGGAGAAGCCATTTGAATGCTCAGAATGTGGGAAGAGATTCA
This sequence comes from Heteronotia binoei, assembly GCF_032191835.1. Lineage (NCBI taxonomy): Eukaryota > Metazoa > Chordata > Lepidosauria > Squamata > Gekkonidae > Heteronotia > Heteronotia binoei. The sequence continues at coordinate 16,509,928 of NC_083227.1, read as the reverse complement.
GTCAGAGAGGTAGTCTTCGAAACCATCTAAGAACACACACAGGGGAGAAGCCATTTGAATGCTCAGAATGTGGGAAGAAATTCAGTCAGTATGGCCATCTTCAAGAACATTTAAGAACCCACACAGTGGAGAAGACTTTTGAATGCTCAGAGTGTGGAAAGAGATTCAGTAACAACAGCTATCTTCAAAAGCATCAAAGAATCCACACAGGGGAGAAGCCTTTTGAATGCTCAGAATGTGGGAAGAGATTTAGTCAGAGTGGTGCTCTTCAAAAACATCTAAGAACGCATACAGGGGAGAAGCCATATGGATGCTCAGAATGTGGGAAGAGATTCAGTCAGAATGGCCATCTTCAAGTACATTTAAGAACTCACACAGGGGAGAAGCCTTTTGAATGCTCAGAGTGTGGGAAGAGATTCAGTCACAGTAGCACTCTTCAAAACCATCAAAGAACCCACACAGGGGAGAAGCCTTTTGAATGCTCAGAGTGTGGGATGCAATTCAGTTGGACTGGCACTCTTCAGAAACACCAAAGAACCCACACACACTTTTGAATGCTCAGAGTGTGGGTGGTGCTTCAACCAGAGTGGTAATTTTCAAAAACATCTAAGAACCTGCACAGGGGAGAAGACTTCTAAATGCTGAGAGTGTAGAAAGAGAATGCCATCACTCTTTATGTGCCTTCAAATCTAAGCGCTTTTAGCGTCCCCATGCTTTGGTGCAATAACTTAAACTGGGAATTTTGTCCTTTAAGTGATTGTGGTCACCTAGCTCAGGCTTGTATACTGAAGAGTGCAGGGAAATCCTTAATAGTAATTAATACCTACCTGCTGCCATGTGCAGCAAAGGAACCCCTGTCCTTTCATTGGGAGAAGCTCTTTATGTATGTAGATGAGTTAAAGCAGAAATATTCGATCTTGAATGCCATCACCGTGGCCCTCTTCAATGTCGATAGCATTGGAAAAAGTGCAAAAAGGGCAACTGGAATGATTCAAGGGTTGGAACACTTTCTCTCAGTTAACTCCTGCTTGAGAGAAGTAAGATGTAATGTAACAACAGAGTCTCCATTTACTATCTTAACAATTAAGAATGCAATACTTTCTATATATAGAAAAGAGGTTTTGTGGTGGCAACATGGAACACCCTGATTGGTTCTGACTGTGCTGACTTTGGCCCATCAATCAAGGTCTGTTGCATTCCATTGGCTGAAGGTGGGAGGAGGTGGGAAACAGCCACAGAAAGCCCTTTCCCCAATTGGCTGAGGGCTCCTGGGTCTTCCTGGGGGAGTGTGTAAAAGAAAGAAAAGTGAGCAGAGCCGCTCCATTTCTTTGGAGCAACTGCTTTTCCTTTTCTTGTTAGTCTTAAGAAGTTGGTTGAAATACAGCAGATTGTTACATTCATAAGTTCCGGTGAGTAAATTGCCCCACTGAGATCACAAAAATGTGTTCCTGCAAACTGTTTATTTGGCTGCTTTGTGTATGTGAGAGAGTGTGTGTTCACTTTCATTTAGTGGAAGTGCAGTCATATAAATCCTTTTAAACACATTATAAAGAAGTTCAGCTTTACAAGACTGCAAAGAAAAGTCCATCCAATGAGCACATGGATGTAGGCCCATTTCACCACAAGTCTTCCTTAGGAGTATTTCTATTTTTCTTCAAAGTTATCCGCTTCTTATGACAATTCAGTATTAATATTGGGAGCCAGGCAGGCCTTAATACCTTCTCTAAACAGATGCAAAAGCCTTCTGGATTTGGCTGGCAAAATGCTTTCTGCAACTTCTTTATTTTCTTTAGATTTTCTCCTCCTGGAATAAACCATGGTGATAATAGTGAGAAGGAAGTAGATAATTTTTAAAAATTTTAAATGAATAATTTAAAAAAAACACCATATTCTTGATTATCTTCAAGAATTTACCTCTCAATCCCACTTAAGTGTTTATATTTATACCAGGAGCTAGCCATTCCTGAACTTCTTTTCTAACGAGATACAGAAGCTTTCTGAATTTTGATGGCAAAATACTCTCCAAAAAGCTTGAAAACTAACTCTACCGAAAGAAAACTATTCTAGGTAACTCCATGCAGTTGTGGTCTTGGAGATCTCTTTCTTAAAGGTATAAGTCACAGTGATATAGTAAAGATTCAGTGATATAGTAAAGATTCATAAATGGTGTTCCATTAGATCCTCAAGGAAATAGACTTCCAGTTTCGGTGACCCGTCATTAGGAGCGGCTCGGATCGGCACGTCCAGAGCTGCTCCTAAATCTGGCAGTGGAGGGGTCTCCCCCATTGGGAGACTCGATTCTGGGACCCAGGAGGGGTTCTAAAAGGCAAACGGTTTGAGCTGAGGAATGGGGGTGACAGCGGCAGCTACCTCCCGATCCTGGCTCGCTGTAAGCCTTGCTGTCCCAATCACCTTTTTTAAATGGCACCGGGGTTGACTGCCGGACTTCTTCTTTTCAACTAGTGATTTTGCATGAGTTGGACAAGCTGCATCATTGCTACGAAGATTGTAAGTTCCCTTTCTTTCTAATATCGAATCCTGAGGCATTGCTTTTCTAAACAGGAAAAATGGAGAACTGGGACTGAAGCGGAACTTAGACAGAGGCAAAGGCTGAGAAAGGGGGGGGGGGACTCTCTTTCTCCTTCAAGGCTTCCAAAAGTTCCTGCCTAATCTGGTTATGTTTATAATCTTTGCATCAGAAATATGAATCACACCAATTTCTAAATATTGAAAAGACTTGATGGCTGAATTGAACTGACTTGTTCTAAACTTCTTTCTGGGGAAAGACTTGGCTTTGGGAAAGTTGCTTGCAAGTATATATGGATGAGAAGGACAGCTGGCATAAGAAGTAATCTGAAGGTTATGTTGAAGTGCTCTGAACAAATCTATGTGAGCTTCAAATAGCCATTTAAATCTTTGTGGGCTTTGTATACTGAACTATAAAATATAACTAGACTGTGGGCTGAAGGAAGAATACCTGTGCAAACCTTCAAAGTGGATTATAAACTCCTGATGGTGTATGTTATGGATATAACATTAAGTTTGGTTCTATTTTTCATATGGTTTGAATATTTTTGGCTTTTTATTTTTATATTCCTTTTTTTTCCATATCATACTTGGAGTTTTTCTTACTTTTGTTATTATTTTTTGGGGAATATCTGGATTAATCTGTTCTGATTTATTCTATTTTTTTCTTATTTCTCTTGGGCTGTTTGTTTAATTTTTTTAATTTTTGATTCCACCTGTGGATTATAAATGGGGCATTCAGCCCTGGATTACAATTTATAACCTGGAGCAGTTCGATGAGTTTGTTAGAACTTGGATTCTATTGAGCTATCATCGTTAGAAGAGACGTCACAGTAAACTGTTTCTGTTTCAGTGAGTTGAACAGTTTTGACTAAGTGGCATTAAGGATGTTGTACTAAAAAGATCTTGTTTATTATAAGTTTTATCATTGTTTTGGATTTGGTAAATTGTTGATAGAAGCTAGAAGGCTGTTTCCTTAAAATCACTGTATAATACTGGTACTGTTTGGGAGATACTAGCTTATCTAATACAAACAGGAATACTGAATTCCAAAACAAAATTTTAAGAGGCAGTATATGGATCTTGTGGTTGTGAGTGCAAATATATTAATAAGGATGGAAAATAAAGCTGCGATTGGCTTTAAAGAAACAATTAAGAAAAGACAATCGAGAACATAAACCACCAATCTCTTCACCTAGCTCCTCATCTGGACCAGGGAAATTTACAACCACGCAGGGAGATATGAAAGAGATGCAAAATACTCTATTAACTGCCATAGCACAGCTGACTGGCAAAGTAGATAATATAGGAGAACAGATGGCAAGGATCAAGCAAGAGCTTTTAGAGAACAGAAAACAGACAGAGACCATCAAAGCCTTAAAGGTACTAGATGCCCAGGTGACGGATAATACACAAAAGGTGGAACAACTGGGAAAAGAACAGAATATACATGATACCAGACTCTTACAACTGGAAATATATAGAGCTGCCTATATGCTGAGGTTTCAAAATGTACCAGAAGAGAAAACTGAAGATTTACAGAAAATATTAAGTGAGGCTTTGGCTGAAATTCTACAGGTGACTCCTCAAAGGATGGAAGAAGAGTTTGATGAAGTTAAGCGAGTATCATCAAGCTTTAAGAGATGGAATAAATTGCCCAGCGAAGTTCACTTGAAACTTACAGGACAGAGGACCAGAGATGATATTTTGAAGCAAGCAAGAGACAAACCAATAATGATAGCAAGAAATATGGTGAAAATCTTGAGAGAGGTACCATGGCCAGTGAGACAAAAGAGGAGAGAATATCAAACCCTGACAAGCTTGAGAGAAAGGCCTACACATGGCTAATGCCAGAAGGCCTTTTTTTTACTTATGGAGAGAACAGGTACAGGATAAACTCCATTTTTAAAGCTCAGAATTTTTTTGATAGAGTGAAGGAAAAAGAGGGGAAGGAAAAGGATGATGAAGAGGAAGAAGAAAGCTCTGGTGAAGAGGATCCAAATGAACCACGGAAATACCCGACAAGATTACAGACCAAAAAAGATAAAAAAGATAGTGATAAGAAAAATCCATAATGGCATCAATAATTTCTATCAACGTGAATGGACTCAATTCTCCTGTTAAAAGGAGGAAGACCTTTAGATACCTGACAAAATTGGAAATGGACGTAATTTGCTTACAAGAAACCCATATTTTAGTTAAAGATCAACACCTTTTGAAAAATAAGAAACTTGGCAGTTTGTTTACAGCAACAGTCATGAACAAAAAGAAAAGGGGAGTAGCAATTTATGTTAAGCATAAATTTAACCCACAATTGCAGTACGCTTCTGAAGATGGAAGAGTTCTCCTAGTGGAAGTCACAGTGGACAATAAAAAAAATCCTACTGGCAAATATCTGTGCCCCAAATGATCACCAAGAGAATTTTTTTCAAGATTTACATTTTAAGTTATCAAATTTGGAATATGTAGAATACTGCATAGTAGGAGATTGTAATGCACTTTCTGACAGACAACTGGACAAAAAATGCATAAACGTACTAAAAGCAAAAGTCTTCAACTACCAACAAGCTTTTGGAAGCTAACAGAAGAACTGGATCTGGTTGATGTATGGAGAACAAGATACCCAAATTCGAAAGACTTTACTTACTGTTCTTCCAGTCATCAAACGTGGTCAAGAATTGATATGTGTTGGCTCTCTACAAATTTGGTCAAAGATTTAGTTAAGACAGAAATTCAAACAAGAGTCATATCAGACCATAGCCCTGTAATGGTAAAACTCAAAGGCACACGAATGAGAAGATCACGGAGGTTAAATCTATCTTGAAAGATAAAGATTTTCCTAAAGAATCTAAGGTTGAAATGAAATCTTTTTTTAAACAGAACATAACTCAAGATGTAAAGATGCAAGTAGTTTGGAACACTGCTAAAGCATATTTCAGGGGCCTTGCAATCAGATATAGTGCAAAGAAGAAGAAAGAAAGAACGGAAAATTTTCAAAAATTAATGTTGCAAGCAGGAGAAGCTGAAAAGAATTTAAAAGTGCGACCGACAAGACGAGTTCCAAAATAAGGTTAAAGAAACACAACATCAACTTAATTTATTGCTCATAGAGAAGGAGATAAAATTGAGATTTGCTAGACAAAATTTTTTTGAACATGCTAATAATCCTGAAAGGTGGTTGGCCTATAGAATAAGAAAAGAGAATGCCAAAAGGATAATACTGGTTTTGAAAGATGAGAATAACAAGGAGAAAACTCTAAGACAGAAGATATGCCAAATCGTGGAACTTCTATAAAAAAATTATATGAAGACAAAAAAAATTCATAAGGCAGATTTAGAATAATATATTAGCCAAAATAATGTTAATAAATTTACAGAACAACAAAAAAATTTAAATGAACCAATAGCAATAAGAGAACTGGGAGACACAATGGCATCTCAAAAGAATGGTAAAGCCCCAGGTCCAGATGGATTGCCTGTGGATTTCTACAAAGCTTATGAGGAGTCCTTACCATTCAAACATCTCCTTGAAAGGATTCGAGACGAAGCTCAAATACCAACTTCATGGCAAGAAGCTACAATATCCTTAATTCCAAAAGAAGGTGCAGATTTGAAAGATATAAAAAACTATAGTACAATCTCTCTTTTAAATGTGGACTATAAAATTTTTGTAGCAATATTGGCACAACATCTGAAGAAAGTTCTACAGACCGCAATACATCAAGACCAGGCTGGATTTCTTCCTAGAAGATATTTGAAAGATAATGTTAAAACAGTTTGTAATATATTGGAATACTATGAGACCCATCCAGAGAAACAATTGGCATTAATTTGTCTGGATGCTGAGAAGACCTTTGATAATGTTGCAACAACTTAAGGGAATGGAATGTGGTGAAATTTTTTTGAGAGCAATAGAATCAATATACTCCTCCCAAAGAGCAAGGGTGATGGTGAATGGTGAATTAACAGAAGCAATTGATATTCAAAAAGGTCAAGACAAGGTTGCCCATTGTCATCATTCCTTTTTATTTTATGCTTAGAGATATTGAATAATCAGATAAGAGAAGATACAAGAATTAAGGGAGCGGTGGTAAAAGGTGAACAATACAAATTGAGAGCGTTTGCAGATGATCTGGTTTTTATACTAGAGCAACCAATAGATTCAATTGGCAATTTATGTTGCAACAACTTAAGGGAATGGAATGTGGTGAAATTTTTTTGAGAGCAATAGAATCAATATACTCCTCCCAAAGAGCAAGGGTGATGGTGAATGGTGAATTAACAGAAGCAATTGATATTCAAAAAGGTCAAGACAAGGTTGCCCATTGTCATCATTCCTTTTTATTTTATGCTTAGAGATATTGAATAATCAGATAAGAGAAGATACAAGAATTAAGGGTGCGGTGGTAAAAGGTGAACAATACAAATTGAGAGCATTTGCAGATGATCTGGTTTTTATACTAGAGCAACCAATAGATTCAATTGACTGTCATAAACAAGATCAACCAATTTGGTTACTGGGCAGGACTAAAGATCAACTACCATAAAACAAAATTTCTGACAAAGAATATGACGATAGAACAAATCCAATTTCTTCAGCAAAAATCAGGGGGGTTGTATGAGAAAATAATCAAATATTTAGGTGTACTTATCTCAAACATATGGAGTAGTTTAAAAATGGACAATTATGATAAACTACTCTAAGAAATTAAAAAAGATTTGGAAAAATGGCATGATTTGAATTTATCCTTGATGGGAAGAATAGCCTCAATAAAGATTAATATCCTGCCAAGACTGTTATTTTTATTCCAAACTATCCCAGTACTTTTAAATAGTGGGTTTTTTCAAGAATTGAATAAGATGGTTTCTAAATATATTTGGCTGGGCAAAAAACCAAAAATCAAACTAAACAACAACAACAACTTTTATTTCCCCGGAATAAATAAATAAATTTGTATCCCGCCCTCCCCGCCGGAGCAGGCTCAGGGCGGCTAACAACACGATTCATACATTGATTATACAAAAGATACTGCAAGAATCTAAATTAAGAGCAGGTATGGGCCTTCCAGACTGGCAATTGTATTATAAAGCTTCTGTGCTCCTGTGGGTAAGAGACTGGATACTATTGAATTATAAGAGACAATTGCTGCTAGAGGGACACAATCTTAATTTGGGCTGGCATGTGTATTTATGGTATCAAAGATTTGAAGGACATTCTTATTTTAAGAATCATTGGTTTCAGAAATCTTTGTACCACACATGGTCATGGTTAAAAACAAGAATTTACCAGAAAATTCCAAGATGGGTATCCCCAGTGGAAGCATTCACTCCTCCAAATCTATTAAAACCTAATCAGAGTTATAGATATGATGACCTGCTGGAAAAAGATAACTGAAAACTAGAGAAGAGCTAGAAAACATGGATATTAAAATGAGTTGGTGGTTGAGAATGCAAGTTGAATCTAGACATGCCAAAGACAAGACACAAAGCAATATCCATTTGACAGAATTTTTCTAGGTCCTCAAGAAAAGCTAATCTCTAAACTATATGCATACCTACTACAGATGAAGATGCAAGATGAGGTAGTAAAAGATTGTATGGTCCAATGGGCGAAAAACTTGGGCCATAATATCATGTTAGAAGAATGGGAGAGGTTGTGGAAATTCAACGATAAATTAACTAAATCAGTAACCTTTAAAGAAAATTTGTTATAGATGGTACATGACTCCACAGAAATTGTGTAAGATGTATACTAATATGTCTAACAAATGTTGGAAATGTACTAAACAGGTGGGTTCTTTTTCTCATATGTGGTGGACATGTGAGATGGTGAAGGACTATTGGAAAATGGTTCACGAATTATCACAGAAGATTATGAAGACACAGATTCAATTCAAACCAGAACTATTTTTATTGAATATGTTTCCTGAGGACTACTCCAAAGAGATGAGACATTTGTTGGCGCATATTAGCACAGCAGCCAGGATTCTTCTGGCACAGAGATGGAAGCTTTGGGAAACTCCCACGAAAATGGACTGGGTGGGAAAAATTCTGGAAACAGCGCAGCTGGACTACTTATCCCAGCTGCTGGCTGGGAAATCTAAGGAAGAATCAAGAAAATATTGGTTGAAATTCTATACTTGGCTAGATACTCAAAAGATTCTTTGGTGTGAACTTATATCTCCTTTCTCCTGTATTTTGCATTATAAGATTGCTTCTGTTGGAAATGTCAACTTGAATAGGTATTTTAACAAGAAGACTTACAATATAAAATATCAAAATATTGATGATGTAAAGCCAAGAGATAATATGTGACAATTCATGTATTTTAAGAAAGTATATTAAATGCAGACTTGTATTTTATGAAAGTATACTGTATACAGACTAAGATTGATTTGTAACTATATCTTCTTATCCCTGCTTACCCTTTACCCTTAACTTCCAGAAAACTAATAAAAACTTTTAAACATTAGATCCTCAGGGAAATAATACATTTTTAGTATGATTTATCCTTATAAAATGTTTTAAATACTTCATTCATGTATCATTGAAGGGGATAGTGCTGTAGTTAATTAGTAAATTTAAGAAATAGGGTACAGATTATCTCTCCAAATTAGCATATTTAAAGCACATTTCAGTGGCAGTATTACATGTGGTTTCAGGCACTGTAACGTGATGGCCCACAATCAATTACGACTGTCAGTGCTTCAGGGCAGGGTCTGCTAAAGCCAGGTTTCTACCCTGGAAGCTGACTAGAGGATTTTGGACCAGTCACAGAGTTTCAGCCTAACCTACCTCATGGGGTTGTAGTGTGGATCAAAAGGGAGAGAGGAAAATGATGTAAGTTGCTTTGGTCCCCACTGAGGAGAAAGAGCGGGAGCGGGGGGAGGGAGGAGATGGATAGCTAAAGAAGAGAGCAGATCAAGGTAGGTTGATGGTTGGCTGGTAAGGAGAGAGGGTTGCCAAGCCCAAGTTGGGAAATTCTTGGAGATTTGAATGTTGATGCACCTGTGCTTAGTGAGGGTGGTCTTTAGTGATGCAAAGAATGAAGGCTTGCACACAGTAGTGTTAAAAACCACTATATACAATTTATTTACACCTCCACTCTCCAATCCGACAGAATGCTCCGCTGCACCTCCACCATACATATCCCACACACAGTAAAGTGTCTTTGTACATTTATACATCAGGTCCAGCCAGGTAACCAATCAACTTCCTGCTAAGTCATGCTGACATTGCCCAGGCTGATGCAATCTGGCAACCAGCCACCTTCTGTCACTTAGATGATCTACCTGGCAGTTCTGTTACTTTCACTTTCCCAGCATGTGCTTAGAAACTGTTTGGCTTTGCATATCCTGACACCCCTTCTCAGTTTATAAGCACATAGCTGCAACATACTTTAACATTTCATATTACACATGTTCCATAGTAACACTGACACATAGTTTACCTTCACATTTGCTTTCATATTTACAATCATCACTATTCAATATTCTGCCTCTGAAACTCTGTGTTGGCACACACGTTTAGTTTTGCTTGTTAATTACTGTTCCAAGTACATTCTTATCAGTTAGATAGCCTCCCCCGGCTCATCACTTTTCTCCTCTGGCCTCTCCGCCAGAGCACGTACCGTATAATCTCTAGTACAGAGGCACATTGTTTTTACATTATTTTTACCGCTTTGAGTTTTCAAATCAGTTTGTCATTCAAAGTTTATTTCTTTACTTAATAGATCTGTAGCAGCTAGCATTGTCTTTGGAGCTACATTCTTTACATTAACACTCTCAGTCTGCTGACACAAAGAGCCCGTTACCCAGTTACCTTATTGAAGCCTCTACCTTTCCAGGCTCTCAGCTTATGACTCTTCCTCTTCTGTGGAAGAGGTACCATAGTCGAGGTCCAGCACACTCTGGTAACACCTGGGCTCCCCATTAGACAGATAACCTCCATTAGCCAGATAATTTATGTCACTGTCATAGCCATACCGTTTAGGTGGTACTCCCTTATTTGCTCTAGCAGACACCCTGACCTCAGGCATTTTACATTTTACAGCCTCAGAGCTTTCCTGCTTTATACTGCCTGAGCTGCCAGCACTTTCCTCTCTCTGTCTCAGTGAGGGAGCTTCTCTGTTTACGTCTGTTCTCTGCCCCTCCTCACTCTCTAGAGATAGCTGCAATTCAACTCCTTTAGGCATTTCATTTGCATGGATTCTAGTCCAGTTCTCATCTTCACAGAACGATGCTGCCCGACTCAGCCTTATCATATTATTGGCATCCACAAAGCTATATGACTTCATGCCATTCTGATAGCCCACAAATAACAGCTCTCTGGCTCCACCTTTCCTCCTCTTGTCTAGAGGAATATTCACCGATGCCTTAGACCCAAAGATACTAAGGTAGTCTAGTTTTGGCTTTTTGCCATACAGTACTCTATATGGTATATCATCCAGAGCCTGAGTCCACAATCTATTAGAAATAAAACAAGCTGTTTTTAATGCTTCTCCCCAATATGCCAACTTCAGTGCACTATTTGCCAGTAAAGCGTGGCACATGGTTTGGAGGACGCCTCCTCTGCATTCCACCACCCCGTTTTCAGCTGGAGAGGAGACGTTGGCAACCCTGTGATTAATGCCTTCCTCATCCAAATAGTTTGCAAAGCATTTATTCATAAATTCACCTCCCAAATCAGTCTGGAGAGCTGCTATTTTGCAGTTTAATTGCTCTTGAACTCTTTATGCCCAGTACTGAAAAGTTGGAAAGACATCACTTTTTTGCTTAATTGCATACACCCACGCAAAGCGGCTGTAGTCATCTACTATGACTAATGCATATCTGTTTTTTGATACACTGGGTGCGTACAGCCCCACCACATCTGCGTGCACTAATTGGAGTGGTCTTACTGACACCCGGTCACTCTTTTTAGCTACTGGGAATGCTTTGGACTTTGCCTCTTTACAGATATTGCAATCTAGGAACACATCACATTTTTCAACCTTATTCCCTTGCAATATAGCCAGTGTTTTATTAATGGTATTGTAGCTTGCGTGTCCCAAGCGTCTGTGTAAACGATGAATGCACCTACTGTGGGGTTGCTTATTCCACAATTCCTGTGCCTTTCCCACCATCTGGTCTAACTCATACACATTTTCCTTCAACACACCCTTAGCCAATAGTTTACCTTTTTTCAGTATCTCACAGCCCTTAGCATCAAAAGATACTGTGAAGCCAGCTGTTGCTAATATTGAGACGCTTAGCAGGCTCGTCTCCAAAGCTGGCACACAAAGCACATTATTAAAGGTATAGTTTAGTCCTGGAAAATGCACAGTGCCTTGGCAAAGCATGTTAGCCACATCAGCCAAGCTTGCAGTTTTTTGACTGGCTGGTCTGGTGTCCTGCAACTGCTCCTCCTTGCAGCAAAACATCTGCGTTGCTCCAGAGTCTATAATCCACGGCACACTCTGTAGCCCTGAGCCAGTTCTCACCAGAGTTGCTTGCTGTGTCCTTGAAGACGGCTGCCGGCCTCTCTTCTGCTGCTGGGGGTAACTCCTACGCAGGTGTCCGATCTGGTTGCAGATATAGCACCGCTTCTTTTTTACTTGTAAAGCTCTCTCCTCTGGCTCTGCCTGCCAACTGGAAACGACTCCCCCAGGCCTCTGCTTGTCCTTGCGGTCAGCCTGCTCTTTGCATTCCAGCTGCCTCTGTTCTTCAGCCAGAAGCTTCCCCGTTACATACGGCAAAGTCAGTTTATCTGAGTCCTGGCCCTCAAATGCTATTACAAGCATGTCAAACCTCTCATGAAGAGAGCTGAGAATTAAATAGACTCTGTCCTCATCAGGCACAGCCTTCCCCCGCTGCTCTAACTCCTGGAAACACAGAGACATACCGTCAAGGTGGTTCCTCACCGACTCCCCAGCCAGCATTCGTTTCCTGTACAGCTTCCGAGTTAGAGATACCAGCGAGCCTGCTGATTTCTGGACATACATGGCCTTGAGGGCTTCCCAAGCCTCCTTTGCTTTCTGGTGCCCTCGAACATGCACCAGCTGGTTGTCTGAGACACTCAAGATGATTGTGGCAAGAGCCTTCTGGTCCTGAACGGTCTCTGCCGGCGTGGGATCCCCGTGAGAAGCAGACACGCAGTCCCATAGCCCCTCTCGCTTCAGGAAATGCTCAAGCCTTAACGACCAGGTATTATAGTTGGTGGTAGTCAGTTTATCCACCAGCACAGTAGCTGCTGCTGTAGCCATCCTGCTCAGCCTCCGACGTTCAGCCACTGCTGGTCTCACCTCCAAGACAGCTTCTGGAGCACCTCAGCGTCCTTCTTCACCACCTCTCTCAGAGCTTACAGGCGCAGTGGAAGCATGCTGGGCCCATAACCCTGTTGATGCGCCTGTGCTTAGTGAGGGTGGTCTTTAGTGACGCAAAGAATGAAGGCTTGCACACAGTAGTGTTAAAAACCACTATATACAATTTATTTACACCTCCACTCTCCAATCCGACAGAATGCTCCGCTGCACCTCTACCATACATATCCCACACACAGTATACATCAGGTCCAGCCAGGTAACCAATCAGCTTCCTGCTGAGTCATGCTGACATTGCCCAGGCTGATGCAATCTGGCAACCAGCCACCTTCTGTCACTTAGATGATCTACCTGGCAGTTCTGTTACTTTCACTTTCCCAGCATGTGCTTAGAAACTGTTTGGCTTTGCAAATCCTGACATCGAGGGGTGGAGCCTGGAGAGGGTGGGGTTTGAGGAAGAGTGGGACCTTAGGTACAATGGCATAGATGGCACCCCCAAACTAGCAAATTCTTCCAGAGGAACCATTGTTGCCAGTCTCCAGGTGAGGTCTGGAGATCACTCAGAACTAGGGTTGCCAATCCCCAGGTGGGGCAGGGAATAAAGGTTATAACAAACCTCCACACAAACCAGCCTCAAAATTAATATACCTTAAATATCACTCATAGCACTCAGTAATGTAGTAAGTTTAACAAAATTTCATTGAATCAATCAAAGAGTTATAGAAGATATTAAGGAACCGAAGTCCACACCCACAATCTTTTAAAAACAAATTGATGTCCAAGTAGTATAAATCATAGGGTGCAGACAGGAATTCAAAGGGTAAAGTCCTCAAACACGGAGCGCTGCTCCTTACGCTGGGAATTATTAGGAAGGGAATTGAAAACAAATCAGCCAGTATCATAATGCCCCTGTATAAATCGACGGTGCAATCTCATTTGGAGTACTGTGTGCAGTTCTGGTCGCCGCACCTCAAAAAGGATATTATAGCATTGGAGAAAGTCCAGAAAAGGGCAACTAGAATGATTAAAGGGCTGGAACACTTTCCCTATGAAGAAAGGTTGAAACGCTTGGGACTCTTTAGCTTGGAGAAACGTCGACTGCGGGGTGACATGATAGAGGTTTACAAGATAATGCATGGGATGGAGAAAGTAGAGAAAGTAGAGAAAGAAATTTTTTGCCACTGTGTGACACAGCGTGTTGGACTGGATGGGCCATTGGCCTGATCTAACATGGCTTCTCTTATGTTTTTATGTTCTTATGTTCCAAGTATACTTCAAAGAGTCACGCTCCATAAATTATATCCTCTGTACAGCCAGGCACAGGAGATAAATGCGACACGGCAGTAAGTTCACATTTCGCTGATGCTTCTACGAGCTGTACAAAAATTAAATTATATAAACTATCCATCATTCATTGTGCGAAGCATCATATGGCTGCCACATTGCTCTTTTTTGGTTGCTCAATCCCCAGTTGGGGGCAGGGGATCCCCCGGTTTGGAGGTCTTCCCCCTGCTTCAGGGTCATCAGAAAGCTGGGGGAGGGGAGGGAAAGGTCTGCTGGGAACTCCATTATTCCCTATGGAGACTTATTCCCACAGGAAATAATGGAGAATTGATCTGCAGTTATCTGGGGCTCCAGGGAGGCTGTTTTTTGAGGTAGAGGCACCAAAGTTTCAGTTACCATCCAGTGCCTCTCCCCAAATTACCCCAGTTTCAAAAAGATTGGACCAGGTGGTCCAATTCTATGAGCCCCCAAAGAAGGTGCCCCTATCCCTCACTATTTCCTATGGAAAGAAGGCATTTTTAAAAGTGTGCGGTCCCTTTAAATGTGATGGCCAGAACTCCCTTTGGAGTTCAATTATGCTTCTCACAACCTTGCTTCTGGCTCCACCTCCAATGTCTCCTGGCTCCACCCCCAAAGTCCCCAGATATTTTTTGAATTGGACTTGGCAACCCTACTCAGAACTATAACTGCTCTCCAGATGGGCAGAGATCAGTTCCCCTGGTGATAATGGTACACTGTTGAGTCATTATACCCTGCTGTAGTCACCCCCCCAAGACAGCCAGTGTGATGTGGCAGTTGGCACTTCATAGCAGGGTCTGCCAGACCCAGCTTCTCGCTGTGGAAGTTGACTGGGTGATTTCAGACCAGTCACAGGCTTTTGGACAGTCACAGACTTTCAGCCTAACCTGCCTCACAGAGTTGTTGTGCGGATCAAAAGGGAAAAGTGGAGAATGATGTAAGTTGCTTTGGTCCCCACTGCAGAGAAAGACTGCACTTTTCCTAGATAGAGGCTGCAGGGAGGGTAGATAGAAAGCAATCTACCCCCATCTTTTTCGCCTCCCATCCCTTCTTTCTCAAGATACCCTTTGTCAAGCATTAGATCTCAAAGTAACCAGTCCTTGAATTTTGAAACAAAGTTTGGTTTATTGATAATCCATGTGGCTCAGCCGAGCTAGGTATTGGAACTGATACAATGTGACAGTAAAATGCATACTTAAAGATGGCATATCAAAGGTTTCAAAAACAATCCTACATTCTCTAAACAATTCTACATTCACGTGTGAAAGTTTTCACTGTTACTTCCTTATCTCTACTGCGGTCAGCTCTTCCTGGGTTCCATCCCTGCTGGCATGGGAATTAGTCCCAGGAGGTTTTATCTTCAAAGAGTACATTCCTGCATTTGTTAGTAAAAGCGAAAGGAACAAAAAGGGGTTGGCTACTTTGATGTGCATAGCCCCAATTTATGGTTAGTAACATTTCTATAATCTGGTAACTATAATTCAGAAAGAAATAAACAATGCTTGACACCCTTCTCTGATAACCTACCCCACATTTCCTCACTTTCTCCATTTCTCTTCCCAACTGCCTCCCTCTATCTTTCCCTTTCCCTTTCCCTTCGCTCCCCAGGCCATGAAACCTATGCATAGCAAATTTCTAGCACCCATTGTATTCCTCCCCACAGTGGGTCATTACTGGTTAAGTATGTAATGTAATTTGGAATGGTAGAAAAATACCCTATACAAGCCAGTACCCCACTTCAAAGAAGAAAATGCTGTAACGCTTGCCTCCATGTTTGAGAGGGATGAAACCTATGACAGAATCTCACCCTTTAAGACGCATCAATCTCCAATTCTGATGTATTTATTACCTTTTCTAGCCCTCCATCTGAACCCAAACGGATGATAACCAGAAACCAAGCTTGGTATTCTTTGAATCTGTTAAAAATCATCACTATTTTGCATGTTATTCTACTGCCTATGCACAGCTGTTATTTCTATTCCATTTCACTGACTGAGGAATTGTGCTTGCACACAAAAGCTCGCATTGAATAAAACTGTTTGTCTTAAAAAGGTGCCCCTGGACTCTCACTTGGTTCTGGTTGCTTCAGACCAACATGGCTGCTCACCTGGATCCTTCCCCACAAAGTTAGGCAAGGTGTTCTTCCAAATTAGGAGAACACTTAGGGTTGGAAAATCTGGAAATCTAACAGACATGTTTTGAAACTTGTTGGTCTTCTATGAATGTATTGTAAAGATTGGGTTCCAGTGATAAATAAACCTCCAAATTGAAGACAGACGGATGAAACGTCTTGATATCTAGGACAGACGTCTTTGGAAGGGCTTCCTTTAATTCAGGGGTGGCGAGACTTTTTTCTGCCAAGGGACATATGGATATTTATAACATCATTCGTGGGCCATAAAAAATTATCAGCTTTAAAAACAGTGCTCCGCCGAGGCAGAATGATTCAGGCCAGCAAAATTAATGCAAATAATTGTTTTTCTATTTGAAGTCATGTAAGGAGAGCCTAATCTGGCACACACACACACACACACACACACACACACACCCAGCCTACCGCCCTAGGCAAATGCATAGGTCCAGGGCTTTTTTGTAGAAAAAGCCCAGCAGGAACTCAGTAGCATATTAGCCTACATCCCCTAATATTAGCATATTAGGTCACACATTCATTAGCGTATTAGGCCACACCATCTGGGATAATCAAGTGCAAACTGAACTGTGATAGTAACTTTTCCAGGCCCTGCAGCAATTCTGGCTGGCCAGCCAGGCCCCAGGGAGGCTGCCGTACAGCACCTTTGGACCCTGTGATCCCTGCCTGGCCTGGGGAGGCTGCTGCACAGTGCAGCTGGGCCTCACGATCCTTGCTGGCCAGCCAGCCCCCAAGGAGGCTGCCACATGGCTTGGTTCGGTTCAGCACAGCAATCCCCAAGGGCCACACCAAGTGACCTCAAGGGCCGCATACAGCCCTCGGGCGGAGGTTCCCTACCCCTGCTTTAGTTCTATGAATTAAATGCTGGAATATTGTTACTCCTTTGTGATTGGAAGGACTGTTTTTGAACTGTCTTCTGTGAATATCTTTTTGCTACATGCTCCTGTTTATTTGAAGTTCTATGTGCAAGCTTGGTCAGAACACCACTGACCTCTACATTACACTTTACTTCATCTGAAAACGAAAGCAAAACAAAGGGAGGGGCCGTTCTCCGAAGCCCTTCCTGCTTCCTGCTCAGCCTTAAAGGCACATATTTTAAAAACGGACCTGCAGGAGCTCTAAAACTACATGGTGATTGTTGGGGGCGGGGCATCCCCTGCTGGCCAGCCGGGGGATCCCCTGCTGGGACCTGGGGATTGGGAAGCCTACTTAAAACGATAGTACTTGTTGGTCTTAAAGGTGCTTTCTTTGTATTTCTCCCATGAAATCCAGGGAACTGGGCAAAGGAAGTTTTGGCTCTTTCCTTCCTTCCCCAGGAGAGGGAGGAGCCTCAGCCAATAGAAGGAAGAGAGACTTGGCTCAGTAGCTCTGCTGTGCGATTGAGAGAGCCTGGAAAAACAAGCTCTGCCTTCCCGCCTTCCTCCCCAATGGTGAAGTAGAGGGTTTGCTCTGTAGCTCCTGTGCGATTGAGCAACGCTGGCAAAGCAAGCTGTGATGCAGAAGGAAGCAAGAGAGAGGGAGAAGAAATCAGATAACAGCCACTTGCTTGAAGGCCTGATAGGAGCCCTCCGTGAGCCTGATTTGGCCCCCGGGCCGTATGTTTGACACCCCGGTATAGAGAGAAGAGGGGGGGGGGTTGTTGTTGTTTTGTCCTCCTTGCTATCGATACGCAATAAAAGGATCTCCAGATCACCTCATTTAGACCTCTGGCTGTTGAGTCTCTTAAATTGGGCTGGAGACTCAACTCTTGGCACTGATGGTTTGTGCAACACAACCATACACCTAGGTCCCTTGGTATTACCCTGGGATAAGACCTTGAGCCATAAACACCCATCATATCAATGTAGCAGTGAAAATAAGCCTGCAAAACAACATTCTCCCAAAATTTTGTGTCCCTGTGTGGGGTGTATGATATCTGCCACAACACTTGGTGGGTGATCTAATAATGCCCAATGTTTGCATCACTGAACTGTGTGACCCTCTCATGCTGGCTCGGAGCACAGTCACGGCTGCTCAGCTTGACCTCTGGTTTGCTGGATGATGCAGGGGTGATACAATAATGCCCACTCTTTGCATCACTGGACTGTTTATTTCTACAATGCTGGCTTTTAGCAGAGTGTGGAATGCTCAGCTTGACTTCCAGTTTGTTTGGATGATGCAGTGGGTGATATTTAAGGCAGCCACTGCTCCGATGAACTTCACGATGCAACACAGCTGTCCTCACCATGCACAATCTAACGGATTGGCCTCTTCAGAGACTTAGTGGTATCATGTCCTTCAAAAAGTTCTTTGGTCTACCAGTGTTCATGGGATGGAAAAGGTCCTTCCTCTACTGCAATGAAGAATTAATAATTTGCCCACCATAAGAGACTCCTTATGAACTACTTCATGAGATTGAAGTACCCAGGAAGCTGAATTTTTCCTCCAATAATTTTTTAGGAGAAGTTTTAGTTCATTAATTTACAAGCTACGCAGCCTCTGACTGAGCTACTCTCCACAGAAAACTCCGGATGGACCCCCTGTGTAGGAAATTGCAAGCAGGAATGGCAGCCGGATCCTGCCTCTCTCGGTCCACAATCCAGAGAACCGGTGCTGAATCGCTCAGTTCTGTCCAGCAGAATACTGGGACTTCCACTGTCATTCTCCAGTACAGTAATTTTAATTCCTTTAATTCCAGTAATGAATTCCTTTAATTGTTGGTAAGCTGCAGTAAAGA
The DNA here is from genome assembly GCF_032191835.1 of Heteronotia binoei. Lineage (NCBI taxonomy): Eukaryota > Metazoa > Chordata > Lepidosauria > Squamata > Gekkonidae > Heteronotia > Heteronotia binoei. The sequence goes on along the minus strand of NC_083227.1, from coordinate 16,490,935 downwards.
AAGGGGGGTGGGGTGAAAGGGGGAACAAGTGAGGTGATTGAGCAGAGCTAAGAAGCATGGGTGGAGCCAGTGCTTTTATTGTAGCAGGAGCTCCTTTGCAAACCTGAGAACCAAGGGCATGAGATTCCCACAACTTTGATTGACAGCAGTCAGTATATTCTTCCTAGGTCATTCAGACAATAGGGAATCAGGCACAGTGTTAACCCTATAATGACTGGAACTTTAGAACATTGCAAAGGACATACAGAACAGATGCTTATTTCCAACACTCCTCACCCACAATAACACAACATGTAAGTGGGTCATGGACACTGGCACCAGAGCTTGCAATATACCCCCAATGCCACCTTTGCTGCCACAGACACCCAGACAACACAATCCCTGGCCCCAACAACCCCAACTACAGCATCACAGGCTCCTTCAGTTGCTCATCTTCTAGCACAGTATATGTCGTCAAATGCCAACAAGGCTTTTGGGTTCTCTGCAGAGGGCACACGGGACAGGCAGCCCCTATGCCCAGGGAGAAATGGACACCACAAATCTGACTCCAGGAGCCACAAGGCTGAGACACTTGTAGGGGAACCATGCAGCCTTCCAAGACATTCAGGGTCAGCGGGTGCCCTCCAAGTGTAGCCCCCCCCCCACAAGGTGCCTGGTGCCCATAAGGCCCCCCCAATGGAAGCCCTGCCGAATAACTGCCTGCAAGGAGAAGCCGGGGGGGGGGGGAGGGCTTGGGAGGTGGGCAGGAACGCAGGTTTCCAAGGAGATCCTAGGCTTTGATCAAACAGGATACAGGATGAAACAGGATACAGCTTGACAGGCTGGAAAACTGGGCTAAACCCAATAAAATGAATTTTAACAGGGATAAATGTAAAGTTCTGCATTTAGGTAGGAAAAATCCAATGCATGGTTATAGGATGGGAGAGACTTGTCTTAGCAGTAGGATGTGTGAAAAGGATCTGGGGGTCTTAGTGGATCATACGCTGAACATGAGTCAACAGTGTGATGCAGCGGCTAAAAAGGCAAATGCAACTTTCGGCTGTATCAACAGAAGTATAGCGTCCAGATCACGTGATGTGATGTGATGGTATCACTTTACTCTACTCTGGGAAGACCTCACCTGGAGTATTGTGTTCAGTTATGGGCACCACATTTTAAGGATGTGGACAAGCTGGAACGGGTCCAGAGGAGGGTGACGAAGATAATGAGGGGTCTGGAGACCAAGTCCTATGAAGAAAGGTTGAAGGAGCTGGGCATGTTTAGCCTGGAGAGGAGGCGGCTGAGAGGTGATATGATCACCATCTTCAAGTACTTGAAGGGCTGTCATATAGAGGATGGTGTGCAGTTGTCATTTTGCAGAAAAACAGGTGGTGGAGCTCATCCAGGGATTGTTATGCCGCTGCAATACTATTCAATGGACAAGGAGGTGGAACTCTCAGAAGGAGGAGGAGGAACTCTCAGAAAGGTTCAGGAGCTGTGCTCCTGTGAGCTCCCACTGAATCTGAGGCCTGATGGTGTGGAATTTTCTTCTGTGGCCCCAGAAGGTAGGACCAGAACCAATGGGTTGAAATTAAATCAAAGAGTTTCCGGCTCAACCTTAGGAAAAACTTCCTGACTGTTAGAGCGATTCCTCAGTGGAACAGGTTTCCTCCTTGGGAGGTGGTGGGCTCTCCTTCCTTGGGAGGTTTTTAAACAGAGACTAGATGGCCATCTGACAGCAATGAAGATCGTGTGAATTTAGGGGGAGCTCTCTGTGAGTTTCCTGCATTGTGCAGGGGGTCGGACTAGGTGACCCTGGAGGTCCCTTCCAACTCTATGATTCTATCAAACACACTAAATAATGCACTTTCCATCCACTTTCCAATTGGATTCTACTGTGTAAACTGGCAAAATCCAGTTGGAAAGTGCATTATTTAGTATGTGTGTGATCACAGCCCTAGAGCCCCTTCCCTCGGAGGAAGACAGCCCTGCAACACCTCCAGAAACACCCCGGCACACACAACGCCTTTTTGAGAAGGCTTAGCAGTCTGGGGGTGCGGGGGTTCCCCGGGAGGGAGCGCAGCCCTGGGGGGGAGTTACTCCAGAGGAATCCCACTGAGCTCTAAGGGACGCCTCCAGCGGGGTCTCCCGGACGCTGCTCTCGACGGGGAGGGCAAGGAAAGCCTCGCCGTCTTTCCTTTCCTTCGCCTGCAGCTCTTCAAGGGTTAAAGCAGCCGAGGGGTTTGCTAGAGAGGTCGAGCAAGGAGCTGGGGGTTGTGGGGAAGGTTTTGCATCTGCATTGGGGGAAAGAGAGCAGGGAGGGTTTCGGGGGGTGCAGTTGGAGAGAAAAGCCTCGCAGCGGCTGCAGCCGGATCCCGGGAAGCTTCACTCTCGAGTAAGTCATTGCACTCCAGGTCTGTGCGACAGGCATTCTGCTCTGTTGCGGCCTAGGCGGGGAGGAGGCTTAATACTTTTTTAAAAGGCGGTTTTCTGATTTGTGGTTTCATTCCTTGGCTCCCGCGGTGCTAAAGGCGGGATCTGCATTTGCAAAGGGGAATGCATTTGCAAAGGTCGGGAGGAAGTTCGAGGTGGGATCCCGGGGGCTGCCCTCCCGCCCTTGCAGCTTCCCCAGGACGGACTGTTTTAAGTTCTCTTCTTTGTTTGCCTTCATTTTAGTCCGCCATTGAGTGCGGCGCGCCACAATCCATACTTTCAATAGGATTTGGGAGGAGAACCCACCAGAAGCCTGAAAAGTTTAAACCGGTTTGGAAGGAAAGCGGAATTCTGACCGTGACCCACGAAGTGCTGCAAAATGGCAGCGTGGGCTCCCAACTTAACAGCAAACTCAATATAGTAAATTTGGACCACGTGCCCTAATGAGGCATCCGACTCACTTTGTGAAGCTCTTTGACCATCACTGCCCTGTGGCTCGCTTAGAAGAGCCCTCTTGAATCGGAGAGTTCTGCATTTCCAGAAAGCCAGGAGAGGGGTGGTGCCTTCCTGGCCCTTCCTCAGGTAGGGGAGGGACGGTGGCTCAGTGGTAGAGCATCTGCTTGGTAAGCAGAAGGTCCCAGGTTCAATCCCTGGCATGTCCAACTAAAAAGAGTCCAGGCAAGTAGGTGTGAAAAACCTCAGCTTGAGACCGGGAGAGTCACTGCCAGTCTGAGTAGACAATACTGACTTTGATGGACCTAGGGTCTGATTCAGTAGAAGGCAGCTTCATATGTTCATATAAGACCAGTTGGGAGGGGCGGCATAATAGAGAAGGGAGGTGTCTAGGCCAGCAGTGGAGGGACTGCAGAGCACCCTCTCGCACCCAAGAACAGTTGAGCCCCTGGTCGTTCTGCAACTGCTGGAGCTGCTGAATTGGTTTTGTGCAGAGAGACCAGTGTCCATTGCATCTAGTCTACTCTCCATGTCACCATGGTGGGGATCCTGGGGGCCAGATCAGCTGTATCAAGGGAAGGACTGTTTTTTGAAGTAATGAATGTTGGGAGAAAACCCTTTTTTGCAACCACCTTAACTTGCATCTCTGGCAATAATGTTGGGTCTGGCATAATGTTGACACTCTCTGGGCTTGAATAACTCTGGCTTCACCATAAGTCGGCTGCGTCTCACACTATCAGTGCGTTCACAGTACACTATATAATGTGTTTACGTCTGGATTTCACTGTGTAAGGATAGCAAAATACAGATGTGAAACACATTATTATTTGGCTCAGTGGTAGAGCATCTGCTTGGTAAGCAGAAGGTCCCAGGTTCAATCCCCGGCATCTCCAACTAAAAAACGTCCAGGCCAGTAGGCGTGAAAAACCTCAGCTTGAGACCCTGGAGAGCCGCTGCCAGTCTGCGTAGACAGTACTGACTTTGCTGGACCGAGGGTCTGATTCAGTAGAAGGCAGCTTCATATGTTCATAAAGAATCGGCAAGGCTTAGCTGAACCCCATCAACATGGAGGAACATAACGTCTTTCAAGACATCTGCTTTCCCAACCAGGACTAGTTCTTTCTTTCCAGGGTCCAGTTCGAATTTCTTTCCTCTTAGCCATTTTCAGCATAGTGGCCAGAAAGCAGCTGAGGACCTCTGCCTCCTCCTGCTCCCCCCAGAAGCCCCTGTGCCCTGACCTGGAGAGGCCTGAGGCCTCTCCCTCCCTTCCACTCTGCTGGTTGCTGAGGTAGAGCTCTTGCCCAGCCCTTCTGGACTGTGGAGGAGCCATCTGCAGTGGTTAAGCCCTCCCCAGTCGCTTTGTCCTGGGTTCCAGTTTACCTTGAGACGCACCCACTAGGGAGACTGGTCCCAGAAATTGGATGCCAAGCTCAAGACATCCACAGCAGATTTTTTAAAGAGCCAAATAGAGAAGGACCAAACAAACATCTGCTTAAAAGCTTAATACTTAATATAACATAAACACAATAATAATAACTCAGTTTTAAAATTTGGTGCCAGAAAGTGGACATTTTTGGGCACTCTATCCAGCAGTGAAGATACGTGCCTATTTCAGAACAGTTTTCCAAGCACTTGGGGGAAGCATTTTTAAAAATATGTGATAACCCTTTTGGTGTGAAGTACCAAAATGACAAAATTTTGAAGTTTTGTTGTTTAATTGAGTTGATGCTAGTTTTGTTTTCAAAGGAGTTCCATATTATTTCCCAGGAGGAGGCTTCTAATACGGTTTTGCTTTCTTTATGCCATTGTTTCTGGTATGAAAGTTGCTTTTGTACATTAAGATTTTTAATTATTTTATACAGCTTAGAAATGATGCTCTTGGGGTGGGAATCTGTAAGAGGATGCTTAACAATTTCACATGCTTTGATTTGGGAAAACAGGTGGTTTAATTGAAGATACTTAAACCATGGTATCTTAGTTTGTAGTTTAATTTCTAGGTTGGTAATAAATTTATTTTCTTGTATGAGGGCATTTATTCTGTTTAAACCAGAGTTATGTAATGCCTTAAACTCTGTATTTAGGTTTCCAGGTGGAGACCAATTTTGTCCTGTATAATATGAAAATATGGAGATTGCAGGTAAAAGTTTTTGTGTGAATTCATCCCACGTGGATAATATTGGGACTAAGAACAGATTGTGCTTCAATGTTTTAAGAATTCAACAAATAACAGGAACACTCATACCTCTCACGTTTGATCATATCTTATTACATTTCAGAAAAGGATTTAAATTATCCCCCCAGAAAAAAAAAGGATGGCATTTTTGTTAAATGCAGCAAAATTATCAATAGCACAAAGATGGAAGTCAGAAAAACCACCAGATATAAACTTATGGCACATACATAATGGCTAAACTTACAGACAACATCAAAACCCAGTCTCAACCACAACTTGAGTACACTGATTTTTTCACAATATGGAACCCAATAGTTGAATATCTGCAAAATCAAAATGAAATTCCTAAAATGGTAACAGATATGCAACTCTGGTAAATATAGATCATAAGTTATCTGAATTGGTAACAGTTAATATTGTAGTTTTTGTTATGCTTAAATAATAACTAAACTTTCTAAGTATGTATTTTGTAAATAGACCAAGAAATACTAGATATTATGTTGGATAAAGATAGAGTTATAGTACCTCAACAAAGTTGTAAGTATATAAATGTTGTTATATTACCTTGGATTTATATTCTCTTTAGCATAGGAATTGCTATATTCAATGATGTTGTTTATTGACACTTTTAGAAGCTTAAATTTGTTCGTAAGAGACTCAGCAATTGAAAATTGTGCAGGTACTCTCAGTTGTTTTTTTGGGGGGGGTTGTTTAGTTCACTTTATTATATTTTTATATTTCTGTATTGAAGGACTACTGCTATTGTTATGGCAATGATTATAATGCTTGTTAAAATAAATAGAACATATTTGGAAAAAATAATATAATTCTGGTTTCTTTAGGTTTCTTTCTGCTCTTTTTAATATTTTTTCCTCTCCCTCTTCATAGCTGAATGAACAAGAGTGTCTTTCCACAGTGAGAAGCAACCCAAGAGAAGGGGGAGGAGATGGAAGAGGTGGACCCAGAAGGCCCTGGAACTGGGAATAGATGGAGGAAAAGTCCCTATTCCATCCAAGAAGGGAGTGGTGTTGAATTTGGGGAAAGAGCTGTGCCAGTAACCTTCACTCAGGACACTATGGCCCCAGATGAACACAGCCGATGCTTCCAGCAGTTCTGTTACAATGAGGCTGATGGGCCCCAGGAGGTGTGCAAGCAGCTCCATAGACTTTGCAACCTCTGGCTGAAGCCGGAGAGACACACCAAGAAGCAGATCCTGGACCTGGTGATCCTGGAGCAGTTCCTGACTATCCTGCCCGAAGACATGCAGTACTGGGTCAGAGGATGTGGGCCGGAGACCAGTTCCCAGGCGGTGGCCCTGGCTGAAGGTTTCCTCCTGAGTCAGGCAGAGGAGAAGAGGCAGGCAGAGCGGGTGAGGGACTTTCATTCATTTGGTAGAATTAATGATCTTATGTTAAGGCTTCCTGGCGGATATTTCCAATTTTTGCCACTTTGGGAACCATTCTGTTCCTCCATATTCTGTCCTAAAAGTGGCTTCTTGACCACAGCACAGGTGACTCATCAAAGGAATCAGATGTTGTGGCACACCCATTCATTTTAAAACAACCATACTTTTTCATAACCCATACAGTCAAAAGCTTCGCTGTAATCTATGGAACACAAGCTTTTCTTCTGAGAGTCTCTTGTATGCTTAAAAAACCAACATATATTTGCCATCTTATCTCCAGTTCTTTTGCCTTTTCTGAGTTCAGTGCTTTTGCCTTTTCTGAACATCTGGCATTTCTCATTCCACAAATGGTAACAGACTTTGTTGTAACGTTGAAAGCATCTCTTTGGTCCCACAAGAAATGAATGTGAAGGTCCAGTAGTTGCTGCAGTCTTTGATGCCTCCTTTTGTTGGAACTGGCATGTTAATTCAGCATTCCCAATCTGTGGGCCATGGTTTTCCACCCCATATTTGTTAGCATGTTCTTGTTAAGATTTTGAGGGACCTCTTTTTTCTGGACCTTAGAATAAGTCTGCTGATATCCCATCGACTCCTGACAGTTTGTTATCTCTAAGTTTCTCTCAGTGCAGCTTTCCCTTCACTATCACTTTCCCTTCACCACATTGTTTTGTTCCCATCTTTTCTTGGATACTTCTACCTCTAGATATTGGACTGAGCTGGAAAGAAAACCCAACTTTGATTTTTGCTCCTGTAGTTGAAGCAGCTCTGATTCTGATTAAAAGATGAAAAGACTGGGAGTGGGTCACGATTCGTCTACTCCACCTGTTCCATTCCTTCTCTTACCTGTCTCCCTTGCTGTTGTTTCAGATGTGGGGACGATCCACGAAGTCAGAAGCCAAGTTCTCTGAGGAAGAAGGAGGTCCTCCATCAGAAAAAGGTCAGAGGGCGCAGGCCCAGGAACATGCCCAAGATGTCCTCTCAAGTGGCAAGGGTGTCCCGTGCCCAGATGGGATTGGTGTACTTAGTCAAATGGTTCGGCTGAAGGTTCAAGATAGGACAGAATACTTTTGCAGACTCCACAGAATTGAGTTCTGGGACGTAGTACCAGAGGATGTAGTGACAGCCACCCCACTTTAAGGGGGAGTAGACAGAATCCTGAAAGGCAGCTCCATTCTTATTGACATTAATTAAAGCATGCGTCTCTCACTTTCCTTTCATTGGAGGGTCTCAAGATAGCTCCAAAATGAACATAAGTTTGCTGCGTCTCACACTATGATCTGAAGAAGTGATCAGTGACTCACGAAAGCTCATACCCTTCCAAAAAAATGGTTAGTCTTTAAGATGCTGGTCGACTCTTAGTCTTTTCTTCAGCTGTGATTGACCTCAATTTATAAACACACACGTCCCATGATGTTGTGGGGCAGCATCCCTCTGGAACCCCATAGCTGGGGCAAAAATCTGGTTCTGCTTAAAGACTTTCCAGGGGCATCTGTATGACCACAGAGAGAGGATAGTGGACTAGAGATGCCATGGCCTGGCATCCCATGACGTTTGAGGATGGAGTGTGGGGTAGGCGTGATCCCATGTCGATGTCCAGTCCATCCACATCATGGGTGGCCAAATTGTGGCTCTTTCATAGCCCCCACTACCCTGTTGGCCAGCTTCTAGAAGGCATTCTCTGGCAGCTTGGAGAATGCATTTAAAGTTGCTTTCTTTCCACCTCTCCCTCCCTCTTCCCATCTATTTCCTTCCTTGTGGCTCTCAAACATCTGATCTTCTTGTATTGCGGCTCTCAAACATTTGATGTTTATTCTGTGTGGCTCTCATGTTAAGCAAGTCTGGCCACCCCTGATCCAGATGCTTGGATGTGAAGTCAGAGCATTAGCAGACACCCTGGAACTATGTTGGCAATACTCTAGTTTCCGGAGACTTGGCTGATGCACTCCAATCACATCAGGATATCGGGAAGGACGTGATGGCAACGACTCCTGAAGCATGATTTTCGTTCCCCTCTATTTCTTCTGCCAGTCTGAACTCCAGGACACTTGAGTGGTGCAGGAGGTGGGAAAATAATGTGTCTGGGCTTTTGGCCTAATCCAGCAAGGATGCCGCAACATTTTGTGCTCCAGTGTTCACATTCAAGTCTCACAGAAGTGATGGCAGCATTTATAACCCCCCAAGGCTCATGGGTACCTGGTACTTCTCTTCCACCTCTCCCACACTTGACTAAGAGTCATTACAAATTTTCTTAAGCGAAAGAAGATAAAGTGTGACAACCCTGGGGACACGGATGTGTGAGGCAGAATTCAAAGAAGCGACCGATTCATCCTTTCCATGTTGTCTTCCTTGCAGGCAGTGAAGAGACGTTGTTGAGCCGTCACCTTTGCAGAGGAGTGGAAACGGCTGCTCCACCTCTGGTCCAGGTAAGGCGGGAAGAATAGGGGACAGTCAGGTACCCCCTCCTTTCTCAAGGAGGTTTTTGGTCCTGCTGACAGAGGAGAGGGAGGCTCTGAACCAAATGCTACATCCTGCGCCCTCCCAGAATGCCCCCTGTGGAGAAGGCAGTCTCTGCCTGGAATGACAGAATCTGATTTTTTTCTTTCAGTGTCCCTTTTCCTTTGAGGATGTGGCCGTGTATTTCACCCTGGCTGAGTGGGCCCTTCTAGATCCGGGCCAAAAAGCTCTCTACAGGGAAGTCATGAAGGAGAACTATGGGAGCGTGGCCTTTCTGGGTAAGGATCTTTTTTAGGTGCCAAGGGTGCACACTTGCCAAGTTTAGTTTAGCGATTAAGCGCGTGGATTCTTACGTGGGAGAACTTGGTTCGATTCCCACTTTTCCACATGCAACTGCTGGAGTGACTTTGGGTCAGTCATAACTCTCTCAGAACTGTTCTGCTCAAGAGCAGTTTCTGTCAGATCTCTCTCAGACCCACATAAGAACATAAGAGAAGCCATGTTGGATCAGGCCAATGGCCCATCCAGTCCAACACTCTGTATCACACAGTGGCCAAAATACACACACACACTGTGGCTAATAGCTACTGATGGACCTCTGCTCCATATTTTTATCCAATCCCCTCTTGAAGCTGTCTATGCTTGTAGCCGCTACCACCTCCTGTGGCTCTCTCAGACCCACATAAAAAGAGAAGCCATGTTGGATCAGGCCAATGGCCCATCCAGTCCAACATAATGTGGCTGATGGACCTCTGCTCCATATTTTTATCCAATCCCCTCTTGAAGCTGTCTATGCTTGTAGCCGCCACCACCTCCTGTGGCAGTGAATTTCACATGTTAATCATTCTTTGGATGAAGAAGTAGTTTCTTTTATCCATTTTAACCTGACCGCTCAGCAATTTCATCGAATGCTCACGAGTTCTTGTATTGTGAGAAAGGGAGAAAACCTATCTCACAGAGTGTCTTTTGTGGGGAAGGGAAGAGAAAGAAGACTGTTAGCTCCTCTGAGACTCCTTCAGAGAATGAAGGGTATAAATCTCTCCCTCCTCCTAAGACCAGGTCTTTCTGTCCCTTTCCACTATGTTGGTAGACCTGGCCTCTGGGGAACAGGTCTACCTACCCCAGTCCACTGTATTAGTAGATCTGTCATGTGCTGAGCCTTATCATTCGTTGGACTACAGTTGAAATGTGACATAGTTTTTGGACAGTAGTTGTGTTGTGCATAGGATGATCTTCTTTCTGCACCATTGAATTATTATTCACTGCTCAGAAACTGCATTTTGTGGATTACATAGAGAACTATTTTCTACACGGAGTGAGTTTGTTGTTTTTCTCCGGCTTGTTTCACCTCCGTGGTCCCCATCTCCGCTGTTGTAGAGGAAACAGCTGGGGAATTCCAGGGGTTCCCTTTGGGAAAGGCCACAAATGAAGATGCTGAAGGAAACTTGAGAGATGGAGATGAACCACAGCTACAGGAGGGAAGCCACACAGGTAAGTGGAGGGAGAAGCCTTTTCCTTGCCAAGGAAGAGGTATCTTGATAACTTCTTGTGTTTTAATTATCAGGAGCAGACTATCAAAAGAGCTTCACAGTGTTTAAAGGGGCAATCCAGGCTATCTAGTCCAAGCCCCTGCTCAACGCAGGATCATCCTAGAGCATCCCTAAAAAGTGTTCGTCCAGCCGCTGCTTAAAGACTGTTCATGAAGGGGAGCTCACCACTTCATTAAGGCTCAGTAGTGGTTAAGTGCACGAACTCTTATCTGGGAGAACAGGGCTTCATTCCCCACTCCTCCACATGCACCTGCTAGCATGGCCTTGGGTCAGCCATAGCTCTGGCAGAGGTTGTCCTTGAAAGGGCAGCTGCTATGAGAGCCCTCTCAGCGCCACCCACCTCACAGGGTGTCTGTTGTGGGGGGAGGAGATATAGAACAGGGGTGCCGAACTCATTTGTTATGAGGGCCAGATCTGACATAAGTGAGACCTTGTTGGGCCAGGTCATGTTGGGTTGGGCCGAGCTTGGTCAAGTTGGGCCTTGTGTGTACCTATATAAGATTAGGTAGCAGAGATATAAATTTTATTAAGAACACAAACACACATAAATTATTTAAAAAACTTAAAACATGCTTAAAACGTTAGCACTTATTAGTCTTAAAGATGCTTTCTTTGTATTTCTTCCATGGGATCCAGGGAACTGGGCAAAGGAAGCTCTGGCTCTTTCCTTCCTTCCCCAGGCCAATAGAAGGAAGAGAGGCTTGGCTCAGTAGCTCTGCTGTGCAATTGAGTGAGCCTGGCAAAGCAAGCTATTTCTCCTCAAGGGAGGAACTTCAGCCAATGGAAAAAATAGAGGTTTTGCTCTATAGCTCCTGTGCAATTGAGCAAGCCTTGCAAAGCAAGCTGTTATGCAAAAGGAAGCTTGATATAGGGAGAAGGAAGCAGATGTAGATGACTGGGGAAGGCAATGGTAAAAAGTCTGCCATGAAAACGTTTCACATAGGATTTTTTTTGTAGAAAAAGCCCAGCAGGATATCATTTGCATATCAAGCTACACCCTCCTGACACCAAGCTAGCCGGAACTGCATTCCTGTGCGTTCCTGCTTATAATATAATAATAATAATAATTTTTTATTTCTATCCCGCCCTCCCCGCCGGAGCGGGCTCAGGGCGGCTCACAACATAATGATACATTACATCGGTTTTACATAATAAAAACATAAAAACATAATTAAAACAGTTATAAATTATTAAAATTAACATAACAGTGTGGCGTTATAGCACTAGATTTTAGTGAACTTCCAAGAATAGAACATTTCCAGCAGCATAACTAGCTTTGTCACTGATTCTGTCACTAGTTGAAGGCCATCCTGAAAAGGTGGGTCTTACAGGCCCTACGAAATTGATCTAAACATTTTAGGGCCCTCACCTCCTCAGGGAGTTGGTTCCATAGCATTGGAGCGGCGATAGAGAAGGCCCGGTCCCGGGTGGCCTTCAGTCTGGCCTCCCTTGGCCCAGGGATATTCAACTGGTTTTTCCCAGATGACCTCAGTGCCCTCTGGGGCTCGTGTGGGGAGAGACGGTCCCTCAGGTAGGTAGGTCCTCGGCCATATAGGGCTTTAAAGGTAATTACCAGCACTTTGTACCGAACTCGGTATACCACTGGCAGCCAGTGCAGCCCGCGCAGCCCCGGCTGTATGTGCTCCCATCTTGGGAGCCCCAGCAACAGCCTAGCCGCCGCGTTCTGCACCAGCTGCAGCCGCCGAGTTCGACACAAGGGCAGCCCCATGTAGAGGGCGTTGCAGTAGTCCAGTCTCGAGGTGACCGTAGCATGGATCACCATTGCTAGGTCACGGCACTCCAGGAAGGGGGCCAACTGCTTCGCCCGTCGAAGATGAAAGAACGCGGACTTGGCAGCAGCCGCTATCTGTGCCTCCATCGATAATGAAGGCTCCAGAAGAACCCCCAGGCTCCTGACCCTATGTGCCGCTTTAAGCTGCACACCGTCAAGGACCGGTAAGGGGATTTCCCTTCCCAGGGGACCGCGACCCAAGCAAAGGACCTCTGTCTTCGTTGGATTCAACTTCAGCCCGCTCAGTCTGAGCCAACCTGCCACGGCTTGCAATGCTAGGTCCAGGCTTTCTGGGACGGAGCCAGGCCGGCCATCCATTAGTAGATAGAGCTGGGTGTCATCGGCGTACTGATGGCACCCAAGCCCAAACCTCCGGGCAATCTGGGCAAGGGGGCGCATATAGATGTTAAACAACATCGGGGAAAGAACTGCCCCTTG